>NC_048569.1:95029326-95198581 GCF_013265735.2 Oncorhynchus mykiss | reverse complement strand
ACCAGGGACTGACCATCCATTATAATTCTAACCTATACAGACCAGGGACTGAACATCCATTATAATTCTAACCTATACAGACCAGGGACTGACCATCAATTATAACTCTAACCTATACAGACCAGGGACTGACCATCCATTATAATTCTAACCTATACAGACCATGGACTGACCATCCATTCTAATTCTAACCTATACAGACCAGGGACTGACCATCCATTATAATTCTAACCTATACAGACCAGGGACTGACCATCCATTATAATTCTAACCTATACAGACCAGGGACTGACCACCCATTATAATTCTAACCTATACAGACCAGGGACTGACCATCCATTATAACTCTAACCTATACAGACCAGGGACTGACCATCCATTATAATTATAACCTATAAAGACCATGGACTGACCTTCCATTATAATTCTAACCTATACAGACCAGGGACTGATCATCCATTATAATTCTAACCAATACAGACCAGGGACTGACCATCCCTTATAACTCTAACCTATACAGACCAGGGACTGACCATCCATTATCATTCTAACCTATACAGACCAGGGACTGACCATCCATTATAATTCTAACCTATACAGACCAGGGACTGACCATCCATTATAATTCTAACCTATACAGACCAGGACTGACCATCCATTATAATTCTAACCTATACAGACCAGGGACTGATCACCCATTATAGTTCTAACCAATACAGACCAGGGACTGACCATCCATTATAACTCTAACCTATACAGACCAGGGACTGACCATCCATTATAATTCTAACCTATACAGACCAGGACTGACCATCCATTATAATTCTAACCTATACAGACCAGGGACCGACCATCCATTATAATTCTAACCTATACAGACCAGGGACTGATCACCCATTATAGTTCTAACCAATACAGACCAGGGACTGACCATCCATTATAATTCTAACCTATACAGACCAGGGACTGACCATCCATTGTCATTCTAACCTATACAGACCAGGGACTGACCTTCCATTATAATTCTAACCTATACAGACCAGGGACTGACCATCCATTATAATTCTAACCAATACAGACCAGGGACTGACCATCCATTATAATCTAACCTATACAGACCAGGGACTGACCATCCATTATAATTCTAACCTATACAGATCAGGGACTGACCATCCATTATAACTCTAACCTATACAGACCAGGGACTGACCATCCATTATAATTCTAACCTATACAGACCAGGGACTGACCATCCATTATAATTCTAACCTATACAGACCAGGGACTGACCATCCATTATAATTCTAACCTATACAGACCAGGGACTGACCATCCATTATAATTCTAACCTATACAGACCAGGGACTGATCATCCATTATAGTTCTAACCAATACAGACCAGGGACTGACCATCCATTATAACTCTGACCAAATCAAATCAAATCAAATCAAATTTATTTTATATAGCCCTTCGTACATCAGCTGATATCTCAAAGTGCTGTACAGAAACCCAGCCTAAAACCCCAAACAGCAAGCAATGCAGGTGAAGAAGCACGGTGGCTAGGAAAAAACTCCCTAGAAAGGCCAAAACCTAGAAGAAACCTAGAGAGGAACCAGGCTATGTGGGGTGGCCAGTCCTCTTCTGGCTGTGCCGGGTGGAGATTATAACAAAACATGGTCAAGATGTTCAAATGTTCATAAATGACCAGCATGGTCGAATAATAATAAGGCAGAATAGTTGAAACTGGAGCAGCAGCACAGTCAGGTGGACTGGGGACAGCAAGGAGTCATCATGTCAGGTATTCCTGGGGCATGGTCCTAGGGCTCAGGTCCTCCGAGAGAGAGAAAGAAAGAGAGAATTAGAGAGAGCATATGTGGGATGGCCAGTCCTCTTCTGGCTGTGCCGGGTGGAGATTATAACAGAACATGGCCAAGATGTTCAAATGTTCATAAATGATCAGCATGGTCGAATAATAATAAGGCAGAACAGTTGAAACTGGAGCAGCAGCACAGCCAGGTGGACTGGGGACAGCAAGGAGTCATCATGTCAGGTAGTCCTGGGGCATGGTCCTAGGGCTCAGGTCCTCCGAAAGAGAGAAGGAGAGAATTAGAGAACGCACACTTAGATTCACACAGGACACCGAATAGGACAGGAGAAGTACTCCAGATATAACAAACTGACCCTAGCCCCCCGACACATAAACTACTGCAGCATAAATACTGGAGGCTGAGACAGGAGGGGTCAGGAGACACTGTGGCCCACTCCGAGGACACCCCCGGACAGGGCCAAACAGGAAGGATATAACCCCACCCACTTTGCCAAAGCACAGCCCCCACACCACTAGAGGGATATCTTCAACCACCAACTTACCATCCTGAGACAAGGCTGAGTATAGCCCACAAAGACCTCCGCCACGGCACAACTTAAGGGGGGGGGGGGGGCGCCAACCCAGACAGGATGACCACATCAGTGACTCAACCCACTCAGGTGACGCACCTCCTCCAGGGACGGCATGAGAGAGCCCCAGTAAAGCCAGTGACTCAGCCCCTGTAATAGGGTTAGAGGCAGAGAATCCCAGTGGAAAGAGGGGAACCGGCCAGGCAGAGACAGCAAGGGTGGTTCGTTGCTCCAGAGCCTTTCCGTTCACCCTCCCACTCCTGGGCCAGACTACACTCAATCATATGACCCACTGAAGAGATGAGTCTTCAGTAGAGACTTAAAGGTTGAGACCGAGTTTGCGTCTCTGACATGGGTAGGCAGACCGTTCCATAAAAATGGAGCTCTATAGGAGAAAGCCCTGCCTCCAGCTGTTTGCTTAAAAATTCTAGGGACAATTAGGAGGCCTGCGTCTTGTGACCGTAGCGTACGTGTAGGTATGTACGGCAGGACCAAATCAGAGAGATAGATAGGAGCAAGCCCATGTAATGCTTTGTAGGTTAGCAGTAAAACCTTGAAATCAGCCCTTGCTTTGACAGGAAGCCAGTGTAGAGAGGCTAGCACTGGAGTAATATGATCAAATTTTTTGGTTCTAGTCAGGATTCTAGCAGCCGTATTTAGCACTAACTGAAGTTTATTTAGTGCTTTATCCGGGTAGCCGGAAAGTAGAGCATTGCAGTAGTCTAACCTGGAAGTGACAAAAGCATGGATTAATTTTTCTGCATCATTTTTGGACAGAAAGTTCCTGATTTTTGCAATGTTTCGTAGATGGAAAAAAGCTGTCCTTGAAATGGTCTTGATATGTTCTTCAAAAGAGAGATCAGGGTCCAGAGTAACGCCGAGGTCCTTCACAGTTTTATTTGAGACGACTGTACAAACCATTAAGATTAATTGTCAGATTCAACAGAAGATCTCTTTGTTTCTTGGGACCTAGAACAAGCATCTCTGTTTTGTCCGAGTTTAAAAGTAGAAAGTTTGCAGCCATCCACTTCCTTATGTCTGAAACACATTCTTCTAGCAAGGGCAATTTTGGGGCTTCACCATGTTTAATTGAAATGTACAGCTGTGTGTCATCTGCATAGCAGTGAAAGTTAACATTATGTTTTCGAATAACATCCCCAAGAGGTAAAATATATAGTGAAAACAAAAGTGGTCCTAAAACGGAACCTTGAGGAACACCGAAATTTACAGTTGATTTGTCAGAGGACAGACCATTCACAGAGACAAACTGATATCTTTCCGACAGATAAGATCTAAACCAGGCCAGAACTTGTCCGTGTAGACCAATTTGGGTTTCCAATCTCTCCAAAAGAATGTGGTGATCGATGGTATCAAAAGCAGCACTAAGGTCTAGGAGCACGAGGACAGATGCAGAGCCTCGGTCCGATGCCATTAAAATGTCATTTACCACCTTCACAAGTGCCGTCTCAGTGCTATGATGGGGTCTAAAACCAGACTGAAGCATTTCGTATACATTGTTTGTCTTCAGGAAGGCAGTGAGTTGTTGCGCAACAGCCTTTTCTAAAATTTTTGAGAGGAATGGAAGATTCGATATAGGCCGATAGTTTTTTATATTTTCTGGGTCAAGGTTTGGCTTTTTCAAGAGAGGCTTTATTACTGCCACTTTTAATGAGTTTGGTACACATCCGGTGGATAGAGAGCCGTTTATTATGTTCAACATAGTAGGGGCCAAGCACAGGAAGCAGCTCTTTCAGTAGTTTAGTTGGAATAGGGTCCAGTATGCAGCTTGAAGGTTTAGAGGCCATGATTATTTTCATCATTGTGTCAAGAGATATAGTACTAAAACACTTGAGTGTCTCTCTTGATCCTAGGTCCTGGCAGAGTTGTGCAGACTCAGGACAACTGAGCTTTGAAGGAATACGCAGATTTAAGGAAGAGTCCGTAATTTGCTTTCTAATAATCATAATCTTTTCCTCAAAGAAGTTCATGAATTTATCACTGCTAAAGTGAAAGTCATCCTCTCTTGGGGAATGCTGCTTTTTAGTTAGCTTTGCGACAGTATCAAAAAGGAATTTCGGATTGTTCTTATTTTCCTCAATTAAGTTAGAAAAATAGGATGATCGAGCAGCAGTAAGGGCTCTTCGGTACTGCACAGTACTGTCTTTCCAAGCTAGTCGGAAGACTTCCAGTTTGGTGTGGCGCCATTTCCGTTCCAATTTTCTGGAAGCTTGCTTCAGAGCTCGGGTATTTTCTGTGTACCAGGGAGCTAGTTTCTTATGAGAAATGTTTTTAGTTTTTAGGGGTGCAACTGCATCTAGGGTATTGCGCAAGGTTAAGTTGAGTTCCTCAGTTAGGTGGTTAACTGATTTTTGTCCTCTGGCGTCCTTGGGTAGGCAGAAGGAGTCTGGAAGGACATCAAGGAATCTTTGTGTTGTCTGTGAATTTATAGCACGACTTTTGATGATCCTTGGTTGGGGTCTGAGCAGATTATTTGTTGCAATTGCAAACGTAATAAAATGGTGGTCCGATAGTCCAGGATTATGAGGAAAAACATTAAGATCCACAACATTTATTCCATGGGACAAAACTAGGTCCAGCGTATGACTGTGACAGTGAGTGGGTCCAGAGACATGTTGGACAAAACCCACTGAGTCGATGATGGCTCCGAAAGCCTTTTGGAGTGGGTCTGTGGACTTTTCCATGTGAATATTAAAGTCACCAAAGATTAGAATATTATCCGCTATGACTACAAGGTCCGATAGGAATTCAGGGAACTCAGTGAGGAACGCTGTATATGGCCCAGGAGGCCTGTAAACAGTAGCTATAAAAAGTGATTGAGTAGGCTGCATAGATTTCATGACTAGAAGCTCAAAAGACGAAAACGTCATTTTTTTTTTTGTAAATTGAAATTTGCTATCGTAAATGTTAGCAACACCTCCGCCTTTGCGGGATGCACGGGGGATATGGTCACTAGTGTAGCCAGGAGGTGAGGCCTCATTTAACACAGTAAATTCATCAGGCTTAAGCCATGTTTCAGTCAGGCCAATCACATCAAGATTATGATCAGTGATTAGTTCATTGACTATAATTGCCTTTGAAGTAAGGGATCTAACATTAAGTAGCCCTATTTTGAGATGTGAGGTATCATGATCTCTTTCAATAATGACAGGAATGGAGGTGGTCTTTATCCTAGTGAGATTTCTAAGGCGAACACCGCCATGTTTAGTTTTGCCCAACCTAGGTCGAGGCACAGACACGGTCTCAATGGTGATAGCTGAGCTGACTACACTGACTGTGCTAGTGGCAGACTCCACTATGCTGGCAGGCTGGCTAACAGCCTGCTGCCTGGCCTGCACCCTATTTCATTGTGGAGCTAGAGGAGTTAGATCCCTGTCTATGTTGGTAGATAAAATGAGAGCACCCCTCCAGCTAGGATGGAGTCCGTCACTCCTCAGCAGGTCAGGCTTGGTCCTGTTTGTGGGCGAGTCCCAGAAAGAGGGCCAATTATCTACAAATTCTATCTTTTGGGAGGGGCAGAAAACAGTTTTCAACCAGCGATTGAGTTGTGAGACTCTGCTGTAGAGCTCATCACTCCCCCTAACTGGGAGGGGGCCAGAGACAATTACTCGATGCCGACACATCTTTCTAGCTGATTTACACGCAGAAGCTATGTTGCGCTTGGTGATCTCTGACTGTTTCATCCTAACATCGTTGGTGCCGACGTGGATAACAATATCTCTATACTCTCTACACTCGCCAGTTTTAGCTTTAGCCAGCACCATCTTCAGATTAGCCTTAACGTCGGTAGCCCTGCCCCCCGGTAAACAGTGTATGATCGCTGGATGATTCTCAAGTCTAATACTGCGGGTAATGGAGTCGCCAATGACTAGAGTTTTCAATTTGTCAGAGCTAATGGTGGGAAGCTTCGGCGTCTCAGACCCCGTAACGGGAGGAGTAGAGACCAGAGAAGACTCGGCCTCTGACTCCGACCCGCTGCTTAATGGGGAAAACCGGTTGAAAGTTTCTGTCGGCTGAATGAGCGACACCGGTTGAGCGTTCCTACAGCATTTCCCTCCAGAAACCGTGAGAAAGTTGTCCGGCTGCGGGGACTTTGCCAGGGGATTTATACTACTATCTGTACTTACTGGTGGCACAGACGCGGTCTCATCCTTTCCTACACTGAAATTACCCTTGCCTAGCGATTGCGTCTGAAGCTGGGCTTGTAGCACAGCTATCCTCGCCGTAAGGCGAGTACAGCGACTACAATTAGAAGGCATCATGTTAATGTTACTACTTAGCTTCGGCTGTTTGAGGTCCTGACGAATCGTGTCCAGATAAAGCGTCCGGAGTGAAAAAGTTGAGTAGGAAAAAACAAAAATATAAACGGTAATTAAAAAGTAAAAACCGTAAATTTGTCAGGTAGCAAAACAGGTTGGCAACAAAACGCACAGCAACTCAAAAACAAGTCTGCAAGACCATCCATTATAATTCTAACCTATACAGACCAGGGACTGACCATCCATTATAATTCTAACCAATACAGACCAGGGACTGACCATCCATTATAACTCTAACCTATACAGACCAGGGACTGACCATCCATTATAATTCTAACCTATACAGACCAGGGACTGATCATCCATTATAATTCTAACCAATACAGACCAGGGACTGACCATCCATTATAACTCTAACCTATACAGACCAGGGACTGACCATCCCTTATAACTCTAACCTATACAGACCAGGGACTGACCATCCATTATAATTCTAACCTATACAGACCAGGGACTGACCATCCATTATAATTCTAACCTATACAGACCAGGGACTGACCATCCATTATAATTCTAACCTATACAGACCAGGGACTGACCATCCATTATAATTCTAACCTATACAGACCAGGGACTGACCATCCATTATAATTCTAACCTATACAGACCAGGGACTGACCATCCATTATAACTCTAACCTATACAGACCAGGGACTGACCATCCATTATAATTCTAACCTATACAGACCAGGGACTGACCATCCATTATAATTCTAACCAATACAGACCAGGGACTGACCATCCATTATAACTCTAACCTATACAGACCAGGGACTGACCATCCATTATAATTCTAACCTATACAGACCAGGGACTGATCATCCATTATAATTCTAACCAATACAGACCAGGGACTGACCATCCATTATAACTCTAACCTATACAGACCAGGGACTGACCATCCATTATAACTAAACCTAAACAGACCAGGGACTGACCATCCATTATAATTCTAACCTATACAGACCAGGGACTGATCATCCATTATAATTCTAACCTATACAGACCAGGGACTGACCATCCATTATAATTCTAACTTATACAGACCAGGGACTGACCATCCATTATAATTCTAACCTATACAGACCAGGGACTGACCATCCATTATAATTCTAACCTATACAGACCAGGGACTGACCATCCATTATAATTCTAACCTATACAGACCAGGGACTGACCATCCATTATAATTCTAACCTTTACAGGCCAGGGACTGATCAGCCATTATAATTATAACCTATACAGACCAGGGACTGACCTTCCATTATAATTCTAACCTATACAGACCAGGGACTGACCACCCATTATAATTCTAACCTATACAGACCAGGGACTGACCATCCCTTATAACTCTAACCTATACAGACCAGGGACTGACCATCCATTATAATTCTAACCTATACAGACCAGGGACTGACCATCCATTATAATTCTAACCTATACAGACCAGGGACTGACCTTCCATTATAATTCTAACCTATACAGACCAGGGACTGACCACCCATTATAATTCTAACCTATACAGACCAGGGACTGACCATCCCTTATAACTCTAACCTATACAGACCAGGGACTGACCATCCATTATAATTATAACCTACACAGACCAGGGACTGACCATCCATTATAATTCTAACCTATACAGACCAGGGACTGACCACCCATTATAATTCTAACCTATACAGACCAGGGACTGACCATCCCTTATAACTCTAACCTATACAGACCAGGGACTGACCATCCATTATAATTCTAACCTATACAGACCAGGGACTGACCATCCATTATAATTCTAACCTATACAGACCAGGGACTGACCATCCATTATAATTCTAACCTATACAGACCAGGGACTGACCATCCATTATAATTCTAACCTATACAGACCAGGGACTGATCACCCATTATATTTCTAACCAATACAGACCAGGGACTGACCATCCATTATAACTCTAACCTATACAGACCAGGGACTGATCATCCATTATAATTCTAACCAATACAGACCAGGGACTGACCATCCATTATAATTCTAACCTATACAGACCAGGGACTGACCATCCATTATAACTAAACCTATACAGACCAGGGACTGACCATCCATTATAATTCTAACCTATACAGACCAGGGACTGATCATCCATTATAATTCTAACCTATACAGACCAGGGACTGACCATCCATTATAATTCTAACCTATACAGACCAGGGACTGACCATCCATTATAATTCTAACCTATACAGACCAGGGAATGACCATCCATTATAATTCTAACCTATACAGACCAGGGACTGACCATCCATTATAATTCTACCCTATACAGACCAGGGACTGATCATCCATTATAATTCTAACCAATACAGACCAGGGACTGACCATCCATTATAATTCTAACCTATACAGACCATGGACTGATCATCCATTATAATTCTAACCAATACAGACCAGGGACTGACCATCCATTATAACTCTAACCTATACAGACCAGGGACTGACCATCCATTATAATTCTAACCTATACAGACCAGGGACTGACCATCCATTATAATTCTAACCTATACAGACCAGGGACTGACCATCCATTATAACTCTAACCTATACAGACCAGGGACTGACCATCCATTATAATTCTAACCTGTAAAGACCAGGGACTGACCATCCATTATAATTCTAACCTATAGAGACCAGGGACTGACCACCCATTATCATTCTAACCTATACAGACCAGGGACTGACCATCCATTATAATTCTAACCTATACAGACCAGGGACTGACCATCCATTATACATCTAACCTATACAGACCAGGGACTGACCATCCATTATAACTCTAACCTATACAGACCAGGGACTGACCATCCATTATAATTCTAACCTATACAGACCAGGGACTGACCTTCCATTACAATTCTAACCTATACAGACCAGGGACTGACCACCCATTCTAATTTTAATCTATACAGACCAGGGACTGACCATCCATTACAATTCTAACCTATACAGACCAGGGACTGACCATCCATTATAATTCTAACCTATACAGACCAGGGACTGACCATCCATTATAATTCTAACCTATACAGACCAGGGACTGACCATCCATTATAATTCTAACCTATACAGGCCAGGGACTGATCATCCATTATAATTCTAACCTATACAGACCAGGGACTGACCATCCATTATAATTATAACCTATACAGACCAGGGACTGACCATCCATTATAATTCTAACCTATACAGACCAGGGACTGACCACCCATTATAATTCTAACCTATACAGACCAGGGACTGACCATCCATTATAATTCTAACCTATACAGACCAGGGACTGACCATCCATTTTAACTTTAACCTATACAGACCAGGGACTGACCATCCATTATAATTCTAACCTACACAGACCAGGGACTGACCATTCATTATAATTCTAACCAGTACAGACCAGGGACTGATCATCCATTATAATTCTAACCTATACAGACCAGGGACTGACCATCCATTGTAATTCTAACCTATACAGACCAGGGACTGACCATCCATTATAATTCTAACCTATACAGACCAGGGACTGACCATTCATTATAATTCTAACCAATACAGACCAGGGACTGATCATCCATTATAATTCTAACCTATACAGACCAGGGACTGACCATCCATTGTAATTCTAACCTATACAGACCAGGGACTGACCATCCATTATAATTCTAACCTATACAGACCAGTGACTGACCATCCATTATAATTCTAACCTATACAGACCAGGGACTGACCATCCATTATAAGTCTAACCTATACAGACCAGGGACTGACCATCCATTATAATTCTAACCAATACAGACCAGGGACTGATCATCCATTATCATTCTAACCTATACAGACCAGGGACTGACCATCCATTATAATTCTAACCTATACAGAACAGGGACTGACCATCCATTATAATTCTAACCTATACAGACCAGGGACTGACCATCCATTATAATTCAAACCTATACAGACCAGGGACTGACCATCCATTATAACTCTAACCTATACAGACCAGGGACTGACCATCCATTATAATTCTAACCTATACAGACCAGGGACTGACCATCCATTATAACTCTAACCTATACAGACCAGGGACTGACCATCCATTATAATTCTAACCTATACAGACCAGGGACTGACCATCCATTATAATTCTAACCTATACAGACCAGGGACTGACCATCCATTATAATTCTAACCTATACACACCAGAGACTGATCATCCATTATAATTCTAACCTATAAAGACCAGGGACTGACCATCCATTATAATTCTAACCTATACAGACAAGGGACTGACCTTCAATTATAATTCTAATCTATACAGACCAGGGACTGACCATCCATTATAATTTTAACCTATACAGACCAGGGACTGACCATCCATTATACATCTAACCTATACAGACCAGGGACTGACCATCCATTATAACTCTAACCTATACAGACCAGGGACTGACCATCCATTATAATTCTAACCTATACAGACCAGGGACTGACCTTCCATTACAATTCTAACCTATACAGACCAGGGACTGACCACCCATTCTAATTTTAATCTATACAGACCAGGGACTGACCATCCATTACAATTCTAACCTATACAGACCAGGGACTGACCATCCATTATAATTCTAACCTATACAGACCAGGGACTGACCATCCATTATAATTCTAACCTATACAGACCAGGGACTGACCATCCATTATAATTCTAACCTATACAGGCCAGGGACTGATCATCCATTATAATTCTAACCTATACAGACCAGGGACTGATCATCCATTATAATTCTAACCTATACAGACCAGGGACTGACCATCCATTATAATTCTAACCTATACAGACCAGGGACTGACCATCCATTATAATTCTAACCTATAAAGACCAGGGACTGACCATCCATTATAACTCTAACCTATACAGACCAGGGACTGACCATCCATTATAATTATAACCTATACAGACCAGGGACTGACCATCCATTATAATTCTAACCTATACAGACCAGGGACTGACCACCCATTATAATTCTAACCTATACAGACCAGGGACTGACCATCCATTATAATTCTAACCTATACAGACCAGGGACTGACCATCCATTTTAACTTTAACCTATACAGACCAGGGACTGACCATCCATTATAATTCTAACCTACACAGACCAGGGACTGACCATTCATTATAATTCTAACCAGTACAGACCAGGGACTGATCATCCATTATAATTCTAACCTATACAGACCAGGGACTGACCATCCATTGTAATTCTAACCTATACAGACCAGGGACTGACCATCCATTATAATTCTAACCTATACAGACCAGGGACTGACCATTCATTATAATTCTAACCAATACAGACCAGGGACTGATCATCCATTATAATTCTAACCTATACAGACCAGGGACTGACCATCCATTGTAATTCTAACCTATACAGACCAGGGACTGACCATCCATTATAATTCTAACCTATACAGACCAGTGACTGACCATCCATTATAATTCTAACCTATACAGACCAGGGACTGACCATCCATTATAAGTCTAACCTATACAGACCAGGGACTGACCATCCATTATAATTCTAACCAATACAGACCAGGGACTGATCATCCATTATCATTCTAACCTATACAGACCAGGGACTGACCATCCATTATAATTCTAACCTATACAGAACAGGGACTGACCATCCATTATAATTCTAACCTATACAGACCAGGGACTGACCATCCATTATAATTCAAACCTATACAGACCAGGGACTGACCATCCATTATAACTCTAACCTATACAGACCAGGGACTGACCATCCATTATAATTCTAACCTATACAGACCAGGGACTGACCATCCATTATAACTCTAACCTATACAGACCAGGGACTGACCATCCATTATAATTCTAACCTATACAGACCAGGGACTGACCATCCATTATAATTCTAACCTATACAGACCAGGGACTGACCATCCATTATAATTCTAACCTATACACACCAGAGACTGATCATCCATTATAATTCTAACCTATAAAGACCAGGGACTGACCATCCATTATAATTCTAACCTATACAGACAAGGGACTGACCTTCAATTATAATTCTAATCTATACAGACCAGGGACTGACCATCCATTATAATTTTAACCTATACAGACCAGGGACTGACCATCCATTATAATTCTAACCTATACAGACCAGGGACTGACCATCCATTATAATTCTAACCTATACAGACCAGGGACTGATCATCCATTATAATTCTAACCTATACAGACCAGAGACTGACCATCCATTATAATTCTAACCTATACAGACCAGGGACTGACCTTCCATTACAATTCTAACCTATACAGACCAGGGACTGACCACCCATTCTAATTTTAATCTATACAGACCAGGGACTGACCATCCATTACAATTCTAACCTATACAGACCAGGGACTGACCATCCATTATAATTCTAACCTATACAGACCAGGGACTGACCATCCATTATAATTCTAACCTATACAGACCAGGGACTGACCATCCATTATAATTCTAACCTATACAGGCCAGGGACTGATCATCCATTATAATTCTAACCTATACAGACCAGGGACTGATCATCCATTATAATTCTAACCTATACAGACCAGGGACTGACCATCCATTATAATTCTAACCTATACAGACCAGGGACTGACCATCCATTATAATTCTAACCTATAAAGACCAGGGACTGACCATCCATTATAACTCTAACCTATACAGACCAGGGACTGACCATCCATTATAATTATAACCTATACAGACCAGGGACTGACCATCCATTATAATTCTAACCTATACAGATCAGGGACTGACCACCCATTATAATTCTAACCTATACAGACCAGGGACTGACCATCCATTATAATTCTAACCTATACAGACCAGGGACTGACCATCCATTTTAACTTTAACCTATACAGACCAGGGACTGACCATCCATTATAATTCTAACCTACACAGACCAGGGACTGACCATTCATTATAATTCTAACCAATACAGACCAGGGACTGATCATCCATTATAATTCTAACCTATACAGACCAGGGACTGACCATCCATTGTAATTCTAACCTATACAGACCAGGGACTGACCATCCATTATAATTCTAACCTATACAGACCAGGGACTGACCATTCATTATAATTCTAACCAATACAGACCAGGGACTGATCATCCATTATAATTCTAACCTATACAGACCAGGGACTGACCATCCATTGTAATTCTAACCTATACAGACCAGGGACTGACCATCCATTATAATTCTAACCTATACAGACCAGTGACTGACCATCCATTATAATTCTAACCTATACAGACCAGGGACTGACCATCCATTATAAGTCTAACCTATACAGACCAGGGACTGACCATCCATTATAATTCTAACCTATACAGACCAGGGACTGACCATCCATTTTAACTTTAACCTATACAGACCAGGGACTGACCATCCATTATAATTCTAACCTACACAGACCAGGGACTGACCATTCATTATAATTCTAACCAATACAGACCAGGGACTGATCATCCATTATAATTCTAACCTATACAGACCAGGGACTGACCATCCATTGTAATTCTAACCTATACAGACCAGGGACTGACCATCCATTATAATTCTAACCTATACAGACCAGGGACTGACCATCCATTATAATTCTAACCAATACAGACCAGGGACTGATCATCCATTATAATTCTAACCTATACAGACCAGGGACTGACCATCCATTGTAATTCTAACCTATACAGACCAGGGACTGACCATCCATTATAATTCTAACCTATACAGACCAGGGACTGACCATCCATTATAAGTCTAACCTATACAGACCAGGGACTGACCATCCATTATAATTCTAACCAATACAGACCAGGGACTGATCATCCATTATCATTCTAACCTATACAGACCAGGGACTGACCATCCATTATAATTCTAACCTATACAGAACAGGGACTGACCATCCATTATAATTCTAACCTATACAGACCAGGGACTGACCATCCATTATAATTCAAACCTATACAGACCAGGGACTGACCATCCATTATAACTCTAACCTATACAGACCAGGGACTGACCATCCATTATAATTCTAACCTATACAGACCAGGGACTGACCATCCATTATAACTCTAACCTATACAGACCAGGGACTGACCATCCATTATAATTCTAACCTATACAGACCAGGGACTGACCATCCATTATAATTCTAACCTATACAGACCAGGGACTGACCATCCATTATAATTCTAACCTATACACACCAGAGACTGATCATCCATTATAATTCTAACCTATAAAGACCAGGGACTGACCATCCATTATAATTCTAACCTATACAGACAAGGGACTGACCTTCAATTATAATTCTAATCTATACAGACCAGGGACTGACCATCCATTATAATTTTAACCTATACAGACCAGGGACTGACCATCCATTATAATTCTAACCTATACAGACCAGGGACTGACCATCCATTATAATTCTAACCTATACAGACCAGGGACTGATCATCCATTATAATTCTAACCTATACAGACCAGAGACTGACCATCCATTATAATTCTAACCTATACAGACCAGGGACTGACCTTCCATTACAATTCTAACCTATACAGACCAGGGACTGACCACCCATTCTAATTTTAATCTATACAGACCAGGGACTGACCATCCATTACAATTCTAACCTATACAGACCAGGGACTGACCATCCATTATAATTCTAACCTATACAGACCAGGGACTGACCATCCATTATAATTCTAACCTATACAGACCAGGGACTGACCATCCATTATAATTCTAACCTATACAGGCCAGGGACTGATCATCCATTATAATTCTAACCTATACAGACCAGGGACTGATCATCCATTATAATTCTAACCTATACAGACCAGGGACTGACCATCCATTATAATTCTAACCTATACAGACCAGGGACTGACCATCCATTATAATTCTAACCTATAAAGACCAGGGACTGACCATCCATTATAACTCTAACCTATACAGACCAGGGACTGACCATCCATTATAATTATAACCTATACAGACCAGGGACTGACCATCCATTATAATTCTAACCTATACAGATCAGGGACTGACCACCCATTATAATTCTAACCTATACAGACCAGGGACTGACCATCCATTATAATTCTAACCTATACAGACCAGGGACTGACCATCCATTTTAACTTTAACCTATACAGACCAGGGACTGACCATCCATTATAATTCTAACCTACACAGACCAGGGACTGACCATTCATTATAATTCTAACCAATACAGACCAAATCAAATCAAATCAAATCAAATTTATTTTATATAGCCCTTCGTACATCAGCTGATATCTCAAAGTGCTGTACAGAAACCCAGCCTAAAACCCCAAACAGCAAGCAATGCAGGTGAAGAAGCACGGTGGCTAGGAAAAACTCCCTAGAAAGGCCAAAACCTAGGAAGAAACCTAGAGAGGAACCAGGCTATGTGGGGTGGCCAGTCCTCTTCTGGCTGTGCCGGGTGGAGATTATAACAAAACATGGTCAAGATGTTCAAATGTTCATAAATGACCAGCATGGTCGAATAATAATAAGGCAGAATAGTTGAAACTGGAGCAGCAGCACAGTCAGGTGGACTGGGGACAGCAAGGAGTCATCATGTCAGGTATTCCTGGGGCATGGTCCTAGGGCTCAGGTCCTCCGAGAGAGAGAAAGAAAGAGAGAATTAGAGAGAGCATATGTGGGATGGCCAGTCCTCTTCTGGCTGTGCCGGGTGGAGATTATAACAGAACATGGCCAAGATGTTCAAATGTTCATAAATGATCAGCATGGTCGAATAATAATAAGGCAGAACAGTTGAAACTGGAGCAGCAGCACAGCCAGGTGGACTGGGGACAGCAAGGAGTCATCATGTCAGGTAGTCCTGGGGCATGGTCCTAGGGCTCAGGTCCTCCGAAAGAGAGAAGGAGAGAATTAGAGAACGCACACTTAGATTCACACAGGACACCGAATAGGACAGGAGAAGTACTCCAGATATAACAAACTGACCCTAGCCCCCCGACACATAAACTACTGCAGCATAAATACTGGAGGCTGAGACAGGAGGGGTCAGGAGACACTGTGGCCCACTCCGAGGACACCCCCGGACAGGGCCAAACAGGAAGGATATAACCCCACCCACTTTGCCAAAGCACAGCCCCCACACCACTAGAGGGATATCTTCAACCACCAACTTACCATCCTGAGACAAGGCTGAGTATAGCCCACAAAGACCTCCGCCACGGCACAACTTAAGGGGGGGGGGGGGCGCCAACCCAGACAGGATGACCACATCAGTGACTCAACCCACTCAGGTGACGCACCTCCTCCAGGGACGGCATGAGAGAGCCCCAGTAAAGCCAGTGACTCAGCCCCTGTAATAGGGTTAGAGGCAGAGAATCCCAGTGGAAAGAGGGGAACCGGCCAGGCAGAGACAGCAAGGGTGGTTCGTTGCTCCAGAGCCTTTCCGTTCACCCTCCCACTCCTGGGCCAGACTACACTCAATCATATGACCCACTGAAGAGATGAGTCTTCAGTAGAGACTTAAAGGTTGAGACCGAGTTTGCGTCTCTGACATGGGTAGGCAGACCGTTCCATAAAAATGGAGCTCTATAGGAGAAAGCCCTGCCTCCAGCTGTTTGCTTAAAAATTCTAGGGACAATTAGGAGGCCTGCGTCTTGTGACCGTAGCGTACGTGTAGGTATGTACGGCAGGACCAAATCAGAGAGATAGATAGGAGCAAGCCCATGTAATGCTTTGTAGGTTAGCAGTAAAACCTTGAAATCAGCCCTTGCTTTGACAGGAAGCCAGTGTAGAGAGGCTAGCACTGGAGTAATATGATCAAATTTTTTGGTTCTAGTCAGGATTCTAGCAGCCGTATTTAGCACTAACTGAAGTTTATTTAGTGCTTTATCCGGGTAGCCGGAAAGTAGAGCATTGCAGTAGTCTAACCTGGAAGTGACAAAAGCATGGATTAATTTTTCTGCATCATTTTTGGACAGAAAGTTCCTGATTTTTGCAATGTTTCGTAGATGGAAAAAAGCTGTCCTTGAAATGGTCTTGATATGTTCTTCAAAAGAGAGATCAGGGTCCAGAGTAACGCCGAGGTCCTTCACAGTTTTATTTGAGACGACTGTACAACCATTAAGATTAATTGTCAGATTCAACAGAAGATCTCTTTGTTTCTTGGGACCTAGAACAAGCATCTCTGTTTTGTCCGAGTTTAAAAGTAGAAAGTTTGCAGCCATCCACTTCCTTATGTCTGAAACACATTCTTCTAGCAAGGGCAATTTTGGGGCTTCACCATGTTTAATTGAAATGTACAGCTGTGTGTCATCTGCATAGCAGTGAAAGTTAACATTATGTTTTCGAATAACATCCCCAAGAGGTAAAATATATAGTGAAAACAAAAGTGGTCCTAAAACGGAACCTTGAGGAACACCGAAATTTACAGTTGATTTGTCAGAGGACAGACCATTCACAGAGACAAACTGATATCTTTCCGACAGATAAGATCTAAACCAGGCCAGAACTTGTCCGTGTAGACCAATTTGGGTTTCCAATCTCTCCAAAAGAATGTGGTGATCGATGGTATCAAAAGCAGCACTAAGGTCTAGGAGCACGAGGACAGATGCAGAGCCTCGGTCCGATGCCATTAAAATGTCATTTACCACCTTCACAAGTGCCGTCTCAGTGCTATGATGGGGTCTAAAACCAGACTGAAGCATTTCGTATACATTGTTTGTCTTCAGGAAGGCAGTGAGTTGTTGCGCAACAGCCTTTTCTAAAATTTTTGAGAGGAATGGAAGATTCGATATAGGCCGATAGTTTTTTATATTTTCTGGGTCAAGGTTTGGCTTTTTCAAGAGAGGCTTTATTACTGCCACTTTTAATGAGTTTGGTACACATCCGGTGGATAGAGAGCCGTTTATTATGTTCAACATAGTAGGGCCAAGCACAGGAAGCAGCTCTTTCAGTAGTTTAGTTGGAATAGGGTCCAGTATGCAGCTTGAAGGTTTAGAGGCCATGATTATTTTCATCATTGTGTCAAGAGATATAGTACTAAAACACTTGAGTGTCTCTCTTGATCCTAGGTCCTGGCAGAGTTGTGCAGACTCAGGACAACTGAGCTTTGAAGGAATACGCAGATTTAAGGAAGAGTCCGTAATTTGCTTTCTAATAATCATAATCTTTTCCTCAAAGAAGTTCATGAATTTATCACTGCTAAAGTGAAAGTCATCCTCTCTTGGGGAATGCTGCTTTTTAGTTAGCTTTGCGACAGTATCAAAAAGGAATTTCGGATTGTTCTTATTTTCCTCAATTAAGTTAGAAAAATAGGATGATCGAGCAGCAGTAAGGGCTCTTCGGTACTGCACAGTACTGTCTTTCCAAGCTAGTCGGAAGACTTCCAGTTTGGTGTGGCGCCATTTCCGTTCCAATTTTCTGGAAGCTTGCTTCAGAGCTCGGGTATTTTCTGTGTACCAGGGAGCTAGTTTCTTATGAGAAATGTTTTTAGTTTTTAGGGGTGCAACTGCATCTAGGGTATTGCGCAAGGTTAAGTTGAGTTCCTCAGTTAGGTGGTTAACTGATTTTTGTCCTCTGGCGTCCTTGGGTAGGCAGAAGGAGTCTGGAAGGACATCAAGGAATCTTTGTGTTGTCTGTGAATTTATAGCACGACTTTTGATGATCCTTGGTTGGGGTCTGAGCAGATTATTTGTTGCAATTGCAAACGTAATAAAATGGTGGTCCGATAGTCCAGGATTATGAGGAAAAACATTAAGATCCACAACATTTATTCCATGGGACAAAACTAGGTCCAGCGTATGACTGTGACAGTGAGTGGGTCCAGAGACATGTTGGACAAAACCCACTGAGTCGATGATGGCTCCGAAAGCCTTTTGGAGTGGGTCTGTGGACTTTTCCATGTGAATATTAAAGTCACCAAAGATTAGAATATTATCCGCTATGACTACAAGGTCCGATAGGAATTCAGGGAACTCAGTGAGGAACGCTGTATATGGCCCAGGAGGCCTGTAAACAGTAGCTATAAAAAGTGATTGAGTAGGCTGCATAGATTTCATGACTAGAAGCTCAAAAGACGAAAACGTCATTTTTTTTTTTGTAAATTGAAATTTGCTATCGTAAATGTTAGCAACACCTCCGCCTTTGCGGGATGCACGGGGGATATGGTCACTAGTGTAGCCAGGAGGTGAGGCCTCATTTAACACAGTAAATTCATCAGGCTTAAGCCATGTTTCAGTCAGGCCAATCACATCAAGATTATGATCAGTGATTAGTTCATTGACTATAATTGCCTTTGAAGTAAGGGATCTAACATTAAGTAGCCCTATTTTGAGATGTGAGGTATCATGATCTCTTTCAATAATGACAGGAATGGAGGTGGTCTTTATCCTAGTGAGATTTCTAAGGCGAACACCGCCATGTTTAGTTTTGCCCAACCTAGGTCGAGGCACAGACACGGTCTCAATGGTGATAGCTGAGCTGACTACACTGACTGTGCTAGTGGCAGACTCCACTATGCTGGCAGGCTGGCTAACAGCCTGCTGCCTGGCCTGCACCCTATTTCATTGTGGAGCTAGAGGAGTTAGAGCCCTGTCTATGTTGGTAGATAAAATGAGAGCACCCCTCCAGCTAGGATGGAGTCCGTCACTCCTCAGCAGGTCAGGCTTGGTCCTGTTTGTGGGCGAGTCCCAGAAAGAGGGCCAATTATCTACAAATTCTATCTTTTGGGAGGGGCAGAAAACAGTTTTCAACCAGCGATTGAGTTGTGAGACTCTGCTGTAGAGCTCATCACTCCCCCTAACTGGGAGGGGGCCAGAGACAATTACTCGATGCCGACACATCTTTCTAGCTGATTTACACGCAGAAGCTATGTTGCGCTTGGTGATCTCTGACTGTTTCATCCTAACATCGTTGGTGCCGACGTGGATAACAATATCTCTATACTCTCTACACTCGCCAGTTTTAGCTTTAGCCAGCACCATCTTCAGATTAGCCTTAACGTCGGTAGCCCTGCCCCCCGGTAAACAGTGTATGATCGCTGGATGATTCTCAAGTCTAATACTGCGGGTAATGGAGTCGCCAATGACTAGAGTTTTCAATTTGTCAGAGCTAATGGTGGGAAGCTTCGGCGTCTCAGACCCCGTAACGGGAGGAGTAGAGACCAGAGAAGACTCGGCCTCTGACTCCGACCCGCTGCTTAATGGGGAAAACCGGTTGAAAGTTTCTGTCGGCTGAATGAGCGACACCGGTTGAGCGTTCCTACAGCATTTCCCTCCAGAAACCGTGAGAAAGTTGATCAGACCAGGGACTGATCATCCATTATAATTCTAACCTATACAGACCAGGGACTGACCATCCATTGTAATTCTAACCTATACAGACCAGGGACTGACCATCCATTATAATTCTAACCTATACAGACCAGGGACTGACCATTCATTATAATTCTAACCAATACAGACCAGGGACTGATCATCCATTATAATTCTAACCTATACAGACCAGGGACTGACCATCCATTGTAATTCTAACCTATACAGACCAGGGACTGACCATCCATTATAATTCTAACCTATACAGACCAGTGACTGACCATCCATTATAATTCTAACCTATACAGACCAGGGACTGACCATCCATTATAAGTCTAACCTATACAGACCAGGGACTGACCATCCATTATAATTCTAACCAATACAGACCAGGGACTGATCATCCATTATCATTCTAACCTATACAGACCAGGGACTGACCATCCATTATAATTCTAACCTATACAGAACAGGGACTGACCATCCATTATAATTCTAACCTATACAGACCAGGGACTGACCATCCATTATAATTCAAACCTATACAGACCAGGGACTGACCATCCATTATAACTCTAACCTATACAGACCAGGGACTGACCATCCATTATAATTCTAACCTATACAGACCAGGGACTGACCATCCATTATAACTCTAACCTATACAGACCAGGGACTGACCATCCATTATAATTCTAACCTATACAGACCAGGGACTGACCATCCATTATAATTCTAACCTATACAGACCAGGGACTGACCATCCATTATAATTCTAACCTATACACACCAGAGACTGATCATCCATTATAATTCTAACCTATAAAGACCAGGGACTGACCATCCATTATAATTCTAACCTATACAGACAAGGGACTGACCTTCAATTATAATTCTAATCTATACAGACCAGGGACTGACCATCCATTATAATTTTAACCTATACAGACCAGGGACTGACCATCCATTATAATTCTAACCTATACAGACCAGGGACTGACCATCCATTATAATTCTAACCTATACAGACCAGGGACTGATCATCCATTATAATTCTAACCTATACAGACCAGAGACTGACCATCCATTATAATTCTAACCTATACAGACCAGGGACTGACCTTCCATTATAATTCTAACCTATACAGACCAGGGACTGACCACCCATTATAATTCTAACCTATACAGACCAGGGACTGACCATCCATTATAATTCTAACCTATACAGACCAGGGACTGACCATCCATTATAATTCTAACCTATACAGACCAGGGACTGACCATCCATTATAATTCTAACCTATACAGACCAGGGACTGACCATCCATTATAATTCTAACCTACACAGACCAGGGACTGACCATCCATTATAATTCTAACCTATACAGACCAGGGACTGACCATTCATTATAATTCTAACCAATACAGACCAGGGACTGATCATCCATTATAATTCTAACCTATACAGACCAGGGACTGACCATCCATTATAATTCTAACCTATACAGACCAGGGACTGACCTTCCATTATAATTCTAACCTATACAGACCAGGGACTGACCACCCATTATAATTCTAACCTATACAGACCAGGGACTGACCATCCATTATAACTCTAACCTATTAAGACCAGGGACTGACCATCCATTATAATTCTAACCTACACAGACCAGGGACTGACCATCCATTATAATTCTAGCCTATACAGACCAGGGACTGACCATCCATTATAATTCTAACCAATACAGACCAGGGACTGCTCATCCATTATAATTCTAACCTATACAGACCAGGGACTGACCATCCATTATAATTCTAACCTATACAGAACAGGGACTGACCATCCATTATAATTCTAACCTATACAGACCAGGGACTGACCATCCATTATAACTCTAACCTATACAGACCAGGGACTGACCATCCATTATAATTCTAACCTACACAGACCAGGGACTGACCATCCATTATAATTCTAACCTATACAGACCAGGGACTGACCATTCATTATAATTCTAACCAATACAGACCAGGGACTGATCATCCATTATAATTCTAACCTATACAGACCAGGGACTGACCATCCATTATAATTCTAACCTATACAGACCAGGGACTGACCATCCATTATAATTCTAACCTACACAGACCAGGGACTGACCATCCATTATAATTCTAACCTATACAGACCAGGGACTGACCATTCATTATAATTCTAACCAATACAGACCAGGGACTGATCATCCATTATAATTCTAACCTATACAGACCAGGGACTGACCATCCATTATAATTCTAACCTATACAGACCAGGGACTTACCATCCATTATAATTCTAACCTATACAGACCAGTGACTGACCATCCATTATAATTCTAACCTATACAGACCAGGGACTGACCATCCATTATAATTCTAACCTATACAGACCAGGGACTGACCATCCATTATAACTCTAACCTATACAGACCAGGGACTGACCATCCATTATAATTCTAACCTATACAGACCAGGGCCTGACCATCCATTATAAGTCTAACCTATACAGACTAGGGACTGACCATCCATTATAATTCTAACCAATACAGACCAGGGACTGATCATCCATTATCATTCTAACCTATAAAGACCAGGGACTGACAATCCATTATAATTCTAACCTATACAGAACAGGGACTGACCATCCATTATAATTCTAACCTACACAGACCAGGGACTGACCATCCATTATAATTCAAACCTATACAGACCAGGGACTGACCATCCATTATAACTCTAACCTATACAGACCAGGGACTGACCATCCATTATAATTCTAACCTATACAGACCAGGGACTGACCATCCATTATAACTCTAACCTATACAGACCAGGGACTGACCATCCATTATAATTCTAACCTATACAGACCAGGGACTGACCATCCATTATAATTCTAACCTATACAGACCAGGGACTGACCATCCATTATAATTCTAACCTATACAGACCAGGGACTGATCATCCATTACAATTCTAACCTATACAGACCAGGGACTGACCATCCATTATAATTCTAACCTATACAGACAAGGGACTGACCTTCAATTATAATTCTAATCTATACAGACCAGGGACTGACCATCCATTATAATTTTAACCTATACAGACCAGGGACTGACCATCCATTATAATTCTAACCTATACAGACCAGGGACTGACCATCCATTATAACTCTAACCTATACAGACCAGGGACTGACCACCCATTATAATTCTAACCTATACAGACCAGGGACTGACCATCCATTATAATTCTAACCTATACAGACCAGGGACTGACCATCCATTTTAACTTTAACCTATACAGACCAGGGACTGACCATCCATTATAATTCTAACCTACACAGACCAGGGACTGACCATTCATTATAATTCTAACCAATACAGACCAGGGACTGATCATCCATTATAATTCTAACCTATACAGACCAGGGACTGACCATCCATTGTAATTCTAACCTATACAGACCAGGGACTGACCATCCATTATAATTCTAACCTATACAGACCAGGGACTGACCATTCATTATAATTCTAACCAATACAGACCAGGGACTGATCATCCATTATAATTCTAACCTATACAGACCAGGGACTGACCATCCATTGTAATTCTAACCTATACAGACCAGGGACTGACCATCCATTATAATTCTAACCTATACAGACCAGTGACTGACCATCCATTATAATTCTAACCTATACAGACCAGGGACTGACCATCCATTATAAGTCTAACCTATACAGACCAGGGACTGACCATCCATTATAATTCTAACCTATACAGACCAGGGACTGACCATCCATTTTAACTTTAACCTATACAGACCAGGGACTGACCATCCATTATAATTCTAACCTACACAGACCAGGGACTGACCATTCATTATAATTCTAACCAATACAGACCAGGGACTGATCATCCATTATAATTCTAACCTATACAGACCAGGGACTGACCATCCATTGTAATTCTAACCTATACAGACCAGGGACTGACCATCCATTATAATTCTAACCTATACAGACCAGGGACTGACCATTCATTATAATTCTAACCAATACAGACCAGGGACTGATCATCCATTATAATTCTAACCTATACAGACCAGGGACTGACCATCCATTGTAATTCTAACCTATACAGACCAGGGACTGACCATCCATTATAATTCTAACCTATACAGACCAGTGACTGACCATCCATTATAATTCTAACCTATACAGACCAGGGACTGACCATCCATTATAAGTCTAACCTATACAGACCAGGGACTGACCATCCATTATAATTCTAACCAATACAGACCAGGGACTGATCATCCATTATCATTCTAACCTATACAGACCAGGGACTGACCATCCATTATAATTCTAACCTATACAGAACAGGGACTGACCATCCATTATAATTCTAACCTATACAGACCAGGGACTGACCATCCATTATAATTCAAACCTATACAGACCAGGGACTGACCATCCATTATAACTCTAACCTATACAGACCAGGGACTGACCATCCATTATAATTCTAACCTATACAGACCAGGGACTGACCATCCATTATAACTCTAACCTATACAGACCAGGGACTGACCATCCATTATAATTCTAACCTATACAGACCAGGGACTGACCATCCATTATAATTCTAACCTATACAGACCAGGGACTGACCATCCATTATAATTCTAACCTATACACACCAGAGACTGATCATCCATTATAATTCTAACCTATAAAGACCAGGGACTGACCATCCATTATAATTCTAACCTATACAGACAAGGGACTGACCTTCAATTATAATTCTAATCTATACAGACCAGGGACTGACCATCCATTATAATTTTAACCTATACAGACCAGGGACTGACCATCCATTATAATTCTAACCTATACAGACCAGGGACTGACCATCCATTATAATTCTAACCTATACAGACCAGGGACTGATCATCCATTATAATTCTAACCTATACAGACCAGAGACTGACCATCCATTATAATTCTAACCTATACAGACCAGGGACTGACCTTCCATTACAATTCTAACCTATACAGACCAGGGACTGACCACCCATTCTAATTTTAATCTATACAGACCAGGGACTGACCATCCATTACAATTCTAACCTATACAGACCAGGGACTGACCATCCATTATAATTCTAACCTATACAGACCAGGGACTGACCATCCATTATAATTCTAACCTATACAGACCAGGGACTGACCATCCATTATAATTCTAACCTATACAGGCCAGGGACTGATCATCCATTATAATTCTAACCTATACAGACCAGGGACTGATCATCCATTATAATTCTAACCTATACAGACCAGGGACTGACCATCCATTATAATTCTAACCTATACAGACCAGGGACTGACCATCCATTATAATTCTAACCTATAAAGACCAGGGACTGACCATCCATTATAACTCTAACCTATACAGACCAGGGACTGACCATCCATTATAATTATAACCTATACAGACCAGGGACTGACCATCCATTATAATTCTAACCTATACAGATCAGGGACTGACCACCCATTATAATTCTAACCTATACAGACCAGGGACTGACCATCCATTATAATTCTAACCTATACAGACCAGGGACTGACCATCCATTTTAACTTTAACCTATACAGACCAGGGACTAACCATCCATTATAATTCTAACCTACACAGACCAGGGACTGACCATTCATTATAATTCTAACCAATACAGACCAGGGACTGATCATCCATTATAATTCTAACCTATACAGACCAGGGACTGACCATCCATTGTAATTCTAACCTATACAGACCAGGGACTGACCATCCATTATAATTCTAACCTATACAGACCAGGGACTGACCATTCATTATAATTCTAACCAATACAGACCAGGGACTGATCATCCATTATAATTCTAACCTATACAGACCAGGGACTGACCATCCATTGTAATTCTAACCTATACAGACCAGGGACTGACCATCCATTATAATTCTAACCTATACAGACCAGTGACTGACCATCCATTATAATTCTAACCTATACAGACCAGGGACTGACCATCCATTATAAGTCTAACCTATACAGACCAGGGACTGACCATCCATTATAATTCTAACCAATACAGACCAGGGACTGATCATCCATTATCATTCTAACCTATACAGACCAGGGACTGACCATCCATTATAATTCTAACCTATACAGAACAGGGACTGACCATCCATTATAATTCTAACCTATACAGACCAGGGACTGACCATCCATTATAATTCAAACCTATACAGACCAGGGACTGACCATCCATTATAACTCTAACCTATACAGACCAGGGACTGACCATCCATTATAATTCTAACCTATACAGACCAGGGACTGACCATCCATTATAACTCTAACCTATACAGACCAGGGACTGACCATCCATTATAATTCTAACCTATACAGACCAGGGACTGACCATCCATTATAATTCTAACCTATACAGACCAGGGACTGACCATCCATTATAATTCTAACCTATACACACCAGAGACTGATCATCCATTATAATTCTAACCTATAAAGACGAGGGACTGACCATCCATTATAATTCTAACCTATACAGACAAGGGACTGACCTTCAATTATAATTATAATCTATACAGACCAGGGACTGACCATCCATTATAATTTTAACCTTTACAGACCAGGGACTGACCATCCATTATAATTCTAACCTATACAGACCAGGGACTGACCATCCATTATAATTCTAACCTATACAGACCAGGGACTGATCATCCATTATAATTCTAACCTATACAGACCAGAGACTGACCATCCATTATAATTCTAACCTATACAGACCAGGGACTGACCATCCATTGTAATTCTAACCTATACAGACCAGGGACTGACCATCCATTATAATTCTAACCTATACAGACCAGTGACTGACCATCCATTATAATTCTAACCTATACAGACCAGGGACTGACCATCCATTATAAGTCTAACCTATACAGACCAGGGACTGACCATCCATTATAATTCTAACCAATACAGACCAGGGACTGATCATCCATTATCATTCTAACCTATACAGACCAGGGACTGACCATCCATTATAATTCTAACCTATACAGAACAGGGACTGACCATCCATTATAATTCTAACCTATACAGACCAGGGACTGACCATCCATTATAATTCAAACCTATACAGACCAGGGACTGACCATCCATTATAACTCTAACCTATACAGACCAGGGACTGACCATCCATTATAATTCTAACCTATACAGACCAGGGACTGACCATCCATTATAACTCTAACCTATACAGACCAGGGACTGACCATCCATTATAATTCTAACCTATACAGACCAGGGACTGACCATCCATTATAATTCTAACCTATACAGACCAGGGACTGACCATCCATTATAATTCTAACCTATACACACCAGAGACTGATCATCCATTATAATTCTAACCTATAAAGACGAGGGACTGACCATCCATTATAATTCTAACCTATACAGACAAGGGACTGACCTTCAATTATAATTATAATCTATACAGACCAGGGACTGACCATCCATTATAATTTTAACCTTTACAGACCAGGGACTGACCATCCATTATAATTCTAACCTATACAGACCAGGGACTGACCATCCATTATAATTCTAACCTATACAGACCAGGGACTGATCATCCATTATAATTCTAACCTATACAGACCAGAGACTGACCATCCATTATAATTCTAACCTATACAGACCAGGGACTGACCTTCCATTATAATTCTAACCTATACAGACCAGGGACTGACCACCCATTATAATTCTAACCTATACAGACCAGGGACTGACCATCCATTATAATTCTAACCTATACAGACCAGGGACTGACCATCCATTATAATTCTAACCTATACAGACCAGGGACTGACCATCCATTATAATTCTAACCTATACAGACCAGGGACTGACCATCCATTATAATTCTAACCTACACAGACCAGGGACTGACCATCCATTATAATTCTAACCTATACAGACCAGGGACTGACCATTCATTATAATTCTAACCAATACAGACCAGGGACTGATCATCCATTATAATTCTAACCTATACAGACCAGGGACTGACCATCCATTATAATTCTAACCTATACAGACCAGGGACTGACCTTCCATTATAATTCTAACCTATACAGACCAGGGACTGACCACCCATTATAATTCTAACCTATACAGACCAGGGACTGACCATCCATTATAACTCTAACCTATTAAGACCAGGGACTGACCATCCATTATAATTCTAACCTACACAGACCAGGGACTGACCATCCATTATAATTCTAGCCTATACAGACCAGGGACTGACCATCCATTATAATTCTAACCAATACAGACCAGGGACTGCTCATCCATTATAATTCTAACCTATACAGACCAGGGACTGACCATCCATTATAATTCTAACCTATACAGAACAGGGACTGACCATCCATTATAATTCTAACCTATACAGACCAGGGACTGACCATCCATTATAACTCTAACCTATACAGACCAGGGACTGACCATCCATTATAATTCTAACCTACACAGACCAGGGACTGACCATCCATTATAATTCTAACCTATACAGACCAGGGACTGACCATTCATTATAATTCTAACCAATACAGACCAGGGACTGATCATCCATTATAATTCTAACCTATACAGACCAGGGACTGACCATCCATTATAATTCTAACCTATACAGACCAGGGACTGACCATCCATTATAATTCTAACCTACACAGACCAGGGACTGACCATCCATTATAATTCTAACCTATACAGACCAGGGACTGACCATTCATTATAATTCTAACCAATACAGACCAGGGACTGATCATCCATTATAATTCTAACCTATACAGACCAGGGACTGACCATCCATTATAATTCTAACCTATACAGACCAGGGACTTACCATCCATTATAATTCTAACCTATACAGACCAGTGACTGACCATCCATTATAATTCTAACCTATACAGACCAGGGACTGACCATCCATTATAATTCTAACCTATACAGACCAGGGACTGACCATCCATTATAACTCTAACCTATACAGACCAGGGACTGACCATCCATTATAATTCTAACCTATACAGACCAGGGCCTGACCATCCATTATAAGTCTAACCTATACAGACTAGGGACTGACCATCCATTATAATTCTAACCAATACAGACCAGGGACTGATCATCCATTATCATTCTAACCTATAAAGACCAGGGACTGACAATCCATTATAATTCTAACCTATACAGAACAGGGACTGACCATCCATTATAATTCTAACCTACACAGACCAGGGACTGACCATCCATTATAATTCAAACCTATACAGACCAGGGACTGACCATCCATTATAACTCTAACCTATACAGACCAGGGACTGACCATCCATTATAATTCTAACCTATACAGACCAGGGACTGACCATCCATTATAACTCTAACCTATACAGACCAGGGACTGACCATCCATTATAATTCTAACCTATACAGACCAGGGACTGACCATCCATTATAATTCTAACCTATACAGACCAGGGACTGACCATCCATTATAATTCTAACCTATACAGACCAGGGACTGATCATCCATTATAATTCTAACCTATACAGACCAGGGACTGACCATCCATTATAATTCTAACCTATACAGACAAGGGACTGACCTTCAATTATAATTCTAATCTATACAGACCAGGGACTGACCATCCATTATAATTTTAACCTATACAGACCAGGGACTGACCATCCATTATAATTCTAACCTATACAGACCAGGGACTGACCATCCATTATAACTCTAACCTATACAGACCAGGGACTGACCATCCATTATAATTCTAACCTATACAGACCAGGGACTGACCATCCATTATAATTCTAACCTATACAGACCAGTGACTGACCATCCATTATAATTCTAACCTATACAGACCAGGGACTGACCATCCATTATAAGTCTAACCTATACAGACCAGGGACTGACCATCCATTATAATTCTAACCAATACAGACCAGGGACTGATCATCCATTATCAATCTAACCTATACAGACCAGGGACTGACCATCCATTATAATTCTAACCTATACAGAACAGGGACTGACCATCCATTATAATTCTAACCTATACAGACCAGGGACTGACCATCCATTATAATTCAAACCTATACAGACCAGGGACTGACCATCCATTATAACTCTAACCTATACAGACCAGGGACTGACCATCCATTATAATTCTAACCTATACAGACCAGGGACTGACCATCCATTATAACTCTAACCTATACAGACCAGGGACTGACCATCCATTATAATTCTAACCTATACAGACCAGGGACTGACCATCCATTATAATTCTAACCTATACAGACCAGGGACTGACCATCCATTATAACTCTAACCTATACAGACCAGGGACTGACCATCCATTATAATTCTAACCTACACAGACCAGGGACTGACCATCCATTATAATTCTAACCTATACAGACCAGGGACTGACCATTCATTATAATTCTAACCAATACAGACCAGGGACTGATCATCCATTATAATTCTAACCTATACAGACCAGGGACTGACCATCCATTATAATTCTAACCTATACAGACCAGGGACTGACCATCCATTATAATTCTAACCTACACAGACCAGGGACTGACCATCCATTATAATTCTAACCTATACAGACCAGGGACTGACCATTCATTATAATTCTAACCAATACAGACCAGGGACTGATCATCCATTATAACTCTAACCTATACAGACCAGGGACTGACCATCCATTATAATTCTAACCTATACAGACCAGGGACTTACCATCCATTATAATTCTAACCTATACAGACCAGTGACTGACCATCCATTATAATTCTAACCTATACAGACCAGGGACTGACCATCCATTATAATTCTAACCTATACAGACCAGGGACTGACCATCCATTATAACTCTAACCTATACAGACCAGGGACTGACCATCCATTATAATTCTAACCTATACAGACCAGGGCCTGACCATCCATTATAAGTCTAACCTATACAGACTAGGGACTGACCATCCATTATAATTCTAACCAATACAGACCAGGGACTGATCATCCATTATCATTCTAACCTATACCGACCAGGGACTGACAATCCATTATAATTCTAACCTATACAGAACAGGGACTGACCATCCATTATAATTCTAACCTACACAGACCAGGGACTGACCATCCATTATAATTCAAACCTATACAGACCAGGGACTGACCATCCATTATAACTCTAACCTATACAGACCAGGGACTGACCATCCATTATAATTCTAACCTATACAGACAAGGGACTGACCATCCATTATAACTCTAACCTATACAGACCAGGGACTGACCATCCATTATAATTCTAACCTATACAGACCAGGGACTGACCATCCATTATAATTCTAACCTATACAGACCAGGGACTGACCATCCATTATAATTCTAACCTATACAGACCAGGGACTGATCATCCATTATAATTCTAACCTATACAGACCAGGGACTGACCATCCATTATAATTCTAACCTATACAGACAAGGGACTGACCTTCAATTATAATTCTAATCTATACAGACCAGGGACTGACCATCCATTATAATTTTAACCTATACAGACCAGGGACTGACCATCCATTATAATTCTAACCTATACAGACCAGGGACTGACCATCCATTATAACTCTAACCTATACAGACCAGGGACTGACCATCCATTATAATTCTAACCTATACAGACCAGGGACTGACCATCCATTATAATTCTAACCTATACAGACCAGTGACTGACCATCCATTATAATTCTAACCTATACAGACCAGGGACTGACCATCCATTATAAGTCTAACCTATACAGACCAGGGACTGACCATCCATTATAATTCTAACCAATACAGACCAGGGACTGATCATCCATTATCATTCTAACCTATACAGACCAGGGACTGACCATCCATTATAATTCTAACCTATACAGAACAGGGACTGACCATCTATTATAATTCTAACCTATACAGACCAGGGACTGACCATCCATTATAATTCAAACCTATACAGACCAGGGACTGACCATCCATTATAACTCTAACCTATACAGACCAGGGACTGACCATCCATTATAATTCTAACCTATACAGACCAGGGACTGACCATCCATTATAACTCTAACCTATACAGACCAGGGACTGACCATCCATTATAATTCTAACCTATACAGACCAGGGACTGACCATCCATTATAATTCTAACCTATACAGACCAGGGACTGACCATCCATTATAATTCTAACCTATACACACCAGAGACTGATCATCCATTATAATTCTAACCTATACAGACAAGGGACTGACCTTCAATTATAATTCTAATCTATACAGACCAGGGACTGACCATCCATTATAATTTTAACCTATACAGACCAGGGACTGACCATCCATTATAATTCTAACCTATACAGACCAGGGACTGACCATCCATTATAATTCTAACCTATACAGACCAGGGACTGATCATCCATTATAATTCTAACCTATACAGACCAGAGACTGACCATCCATTATAATTCTAACCTATACAGACCAGGGACTGACCTTCCATTGTAATTCTAACCTATACAGACCAGGGACTGACCACCCATTATAATTCTAACCTATACAGACCAGGGACTGACCATCCATTATAATTCTAACCTATACAGACCAGGGACTGACCATCCATTATAATTCTAACCTATACAGACCAGGGACTGACCATCCATTATAATTCTAACCTATACAGACCAGGGACTGACCATCCATTATAATTCTAACCTACACAGACCAGGGACTGACCATCCATTATAATTCTAACCTATACAGACCAGGGACTGACCATTCATTATAATTCTAACCAATACAGACCAGGGACTGATCATCCATTATAATTCTAACCTATACAGACCAGGGACTGACCATCCATTATAATTCTAACCTATACAGACCAGGGACTGACCTTCCATTATAATTCTAACCTATACAGACCAGGGACTGACCACCCATTATAATTCTAACCTATACAGACCAGGGACTGACCATCCATTATAACTCTAACCTATTAAGACCAGGGACTGACCATCCATTATAATTCTAACCTACACAGACCAGGGACTGACCATCCATTATAATTCTAGCCTATACAGACCAGGGACTGACCATCCATTATAATTCTAACCAATACAGACCAGGGACTGCTCATCCATTATAATTCTAACCTATACAGACCAGGGACTGACCATCCATTATAATTCTAACCTATACAGAACAGGGACTGACCATCCATTATAATTCTAACCTATACAGACCAGGGACTGACCATCCATTATAACTCTAACCTATACAGACCAGGGACTGACCATCCATTATAATTCTAACCTACACAGACCAGGGACTGACCATCCATTATAATTCTAACCTATACAGACCAGGGACTGACCATTCATTATAATTCTAACCAATACAGACCAGGGACTGATCATCCATTATAATTCTAACCTATACAGACCAGGGACTGACCATCCATTATAATTCTAACCTATACAGACCAGGGACTGACCATCCATTATAATTCTAACCTACACAGACCAGGGACTGACCATCCATTTTAATTCTAACCTATACAGACCAGGGACTGACCATTCATTATAATTCTAACCAATACAGACCAGGGACTGATCATCCATTATAATTCTAACCTATACAGACCAGGGACTGACCATCCATTATAATTCTAACCTATACAGACCAGGGACTTACCATCCATTATAATTCTAACCTATACAGACCAGTGACTGACCATCCATTATAATTCTAACCTATACAGACCAGGGACTGACCATCCATTATAATTCTAACCTATACAGACCAGGGACTGACCATCCATTATAACTCTAACCTATACAGACCAGGGACTGACCATCCATTATAATTCTAACCTATACAGACCAGGGCCTGACCATCCATTATAAGTCTAACCTATACAGACTAGGGACTGACCATCCATTATAATTCTAACCAATACAGACCAGGGACTGATCATCCATTATCATTCTAACCTATACAGACCAGGGACTGACCATCCATTATAACTCTAACCTATACAGACCAGGGACTGACCATCCATTATAATTCTAACCTATACAGACCAGGGACTGACCATCCATTATAATTCTAACCTATACAGACCAGGGACTGACCATCCATTATAATTCTAACCTATACAGACCAGGGACTTATCATCCATTATAATTCTAACCTATACAGACCAGGGACTGACCATCCATTATAATTCTAACCTATACAGACAAGGGACTGACCTTCAATTATAATTCTAATCTATACAGGCCAGGGACTGACCATCCATTATAATTTTAACCTATACAGACCAGGGACTGACCATCCATTATAATTCTAACCTATACAGACCAGGGACTGACCATCCATTATAATTCTAACCTATACAGACCAGGGACTGACCATCCATTATAACTCTAACCTATACAGACCAGGGACTGACCATCCATTATAATTCTAACCTATACAGACCAGGGACTGACCATCCATTATAATTCTAACCTATACAGACCAGGGACTGACCATCCATTATAACTCTAACCTATACAGACCAGGGACTGACCATCCATTATAATTCTAACCTATACAGACCAGGGACTGACCATCCATTATAATTCTAACCTATACAGACCAGGGACTGACCATCCATTATAATTCTAACCTATACAGACCAGGGACTTATCATCCATTATAATTCTAACCTATACAGACCAGGGACTGACCATCCATTATAATTCTAACCTATACAGACAAGGGACTGACCTTCAATTATAATTCTAATCTATACAGGCCAGGGACTGACCATCCATTATAATTTTAACCTATACAGACCAGGGACTGACCATCCATTATAATTCTAAACTATACAGACCAGGGACTGACCATCCATTATAATTCTAACCTATACAGACCAGGGACTGACCATCCATTATAACTCTAACCTATACAGACCAGGGACTGACCATCCATTATAATTCTAACCTATACAGACCAGGGCCTGACCATCCATTATAAGTCTAACCTATACAGACCAGGGACTGACCATCCATTATAATTCTAACCAATACAGACCAGGGACTGATCATCCATTATCATTCTAACCTATACAGACCAGGGACTGACCATCCATTATAATTCTAACCTATACAGAACAGGGACTGACCATCCATTATAATTCTAACCTATACAGACCAGGGACTGACCATCCATTATAATTCAAACCTATACAGACCAGGGACTGACCATCCATTATAACTCTAACCTATACAGACCAGGGACTGACCATCCATTATAATTCTAACCAATACAGACCAGGGACTGATCATCCATTATCATTCTAACCTATACAGACCAGGGACTGACCATCCATTATAATTCTAACCTATACAGAACAGGGACTGACCATCCATTATAATTCTAACCTATACAGACCAGGGACTGACCATCCATTATAATTCAAACCTATACAGACCAGGGACTGACCATCCATTATAACTCTAACCTATACAGACCAGGGACTGACCATCCATTATAATTCTAACCTATACAGACCAGGGACTGACCATCCATTATAACTCTAACCTATACAGACCAGGGACTGACCATCCATTATAATTCTAACCTATACAGACCAGGGACTGACCATCCATTATAATTCTAACCTATACAGACCAGGGACTGACCATCCATTATAATTCTAACCTATACAGACCAGGGACTGATCATCCATTATAATTCTAACCTATACAGACCAGGGACTGAACATCCATTATAATTCTAACCTATACAGACAAGGGACTGACCTTCAATTATAATTCTAATCTATACAGACCAGGGACTGACCATCCATTATAATTTTAACCTATACAGACCAGGGACTGACCATCCATTATAATTCTAACCTATACAGACCAGGGACTGACCATCCATTATAATTCTAACCTATACAGACCAGGGACTGATCATCCATTATAATTCTAACCTATACAGACCAGGGACTGACCATCCATTATAATTCTAACCTATACAGACCAGGGACTGACCTTCCATTATAATTCTAACCTATACAGACCAGGGACTGACCACCGATTATATTTCTAACCTATACAGACCAGGGACTGACCATCCATTATAATTCTAACCTATACAGACCAGGGACTGACCATCCATTATAATTCTAACCTATACAGACCAGGGACTGACCATCCATTATAATTCTAACCTATACAGACCAGGGACTGACCATCCATTATAATTCTAACCTACACAGACCAGGGACTGACCATCCATTATAATTCTAACCTATACAGACCAGGGACTGACCATTCATTATAATTCTAACCAATACAGACCAGGGACTGATCATCCATTATAATTCTAACCTATACAGACCAGGGACTGACCATCCATTATAATTCTAACCTATACAGACCAGGGACTGACCTTCCATTATAATTCTAACCTATACAGACCAGGGACTGACCACACATTATAATTCTAACCTATACAGACCAGGGACTGACCATCCATTATAACTCTAACCTATTAAGACCAGGGACTGACCATCCATTATAATTCTAACCTATACAGACCAGGGACTGACCATCCATTATAATTCTAACCTATACAGACCAGGGACTGACCATCCATTATAATTCTAACCTATACAGGCCAGGGACTGATCATCCATTATAATTCTAACCTATACAGACCAGGGACTGACCATCCATTATAATTCTAACCTATACAGAACAGGGACTGACCATCCATTATAATTCTAACCAATACAGACCAGGGACTGACCATCCATTATAATTCTAACCTATACAGACCAGGGACTGACCATCCATTATAATTCTAACCTATACAGACCAGGGACTGACCATCCATTATAATTCTAACCTATACAGACCAGGGACTGATCATCCATTATAATTCTAACCTATACAGACCAGGGACTGACCATCCATTATAATTCTAACCTATACAGACCAGGGACTGACCATCCATTATAATTCTAACCTATACAGACCAGGGACTGACCATCCATTATAATTCTAACCTATACAGACCAGGGACTGATCATCCATTATAATTCTAACCTATACAGACCAGGGACTGACCATCCATTATAATTCTAACCTATACAGACAAGGGACTGACCTTCAATTATAATTCTAATCTATACAGACCAGGGAATGACCACCCATTATAATTCTAACCTATACAGACCAGGGACTGACCATCCATTATAACTCTAACCTATACAGACCAGGGACTGACCATCCATTATAATTCTAACCTATACAGACCAGGGACTGACCATCCATTATAATTCTAACCAATACAGACCAGGGACTGATCATCCATTATAATTCTAACCTATACAGACCAGGGACTGACCATCCATTATAATTCTAACCTATACAGACCAGGGACTGACCATCCATTATAATTATAACCTATACAGACCAGGGATTGACCATCCATTATAATTCTAACCTTTACAGACCAGGGACTGACCATCCATTATAACTCTAACCTATACAGACCAGGGACTGACCATCCATTATAATTCTAACCTATTACAGACCAGGGACTGACCATCCATTATAATTCTAACCTATACATACCAGGAACTGACCATCCATTATAATTCTAACCTATACAGACCAGGGACTGACCATCCATTATAATTCTAACCTATACAGACCAGGGACTGACCACCCATTATAATTCTAACCTATACAGACCAGGGACTGACCATCCATTATAATTCTAACCTATACAGACCAGGGACTGACCATCCATTATAATTCTAACCTATACAGACCAGGGACTGACCATCCATTATAATTCTAACCAATACAGACCAGGGACTGGTCATCCATTATAATTCTAACCTATACAGACCAGGGACTGACCATCCATTATAATTCTAACCTATACAGAACAGGGACTGACCATCCATTATAATTCTAACCTATACAGACCAGGGACTGACCATCCATTATAACTCTAACCTATACAGACCAGGGACTGACCATCCATTATAATTCTAACCTATACAGACCTGGGACTGACCTTCCAATATAATTCTAACCTATACAGACCAGGGACTGACCATCCATTATAATTCTAACCTATACATACCAGGAACTGACCATCCATTATAATTCTAACCTATACAGACCAGGGACTGACCATCCATTATAATTCTAACCTATACAGACCAGGGACTGACCACCCATTATAATTCTAACCTATACAGAACAGGGACTGACCATCCATTATAATTCTAACCTATACAGACCAGGGACTGACCATCCATTATAACTCTAACCTATACAGACCAGGGACTGACCATCCATTATAATTCTAACCTATACAGACCTGGGACTGACCATCCAATATAATTCTAACCTATACAGACCAGGGACTGACCGTCCATTATAATTCTAACCTATACAGACCAGGGACTGACCATCCAATATAATTCTAACCTATACAGACCAGGGACTGACCATCCATTATAACTTTAACCTATACAGACCAGGGACTGACCATTCATTATAATTCTAACCAATACAGACCAGGGACTGATCATCCATTATAATTCTAACCTATACAGACCAGGGACTGACCATCCATTATAATTCTAACCTATACAGACCAGGGACTGACCATCCATTATAATTCTAACCTATACAGACCAGGGACTGACCATCCATTATAATTCTAACCTATACAGACAAGGGACTGACCTTCAATTATAATTCTAATCTATACAGACCAGGGACTGACCATCCATTATAATTTTAACCTATACAGACCAGGGACTGACCATCCATTATAATTCTAACCTATACAGACCAGGGACTGACCATCCATTATAATTCTAACCTATACAGACCAGGGACTGATCATCCATTATAATTCTAACCTATACAGACCAGGGACTGACCATCCATTATAATTCTAACCTATACAGACCAGGGACTGACCTTCCATTATAATTCTAACCTATACAGACCAGGGACTGACCACCGATTATATTTCTAACCTATACAGACCAGGGACTGACCATCCATTATAATTCTAACCTATACAGACCAGGGACTGACCATCCATTATAATTCTAACCTATACAGACCAGGGACTGACCATCCATTATAATTCTAACCTATACAGACCAGGGACTGACCATCCATTATAATTCTAACCTACACAGACCAGGGACTGACCATCCATTATAATTCTAACCTATACAGACCAGGGACTGACCATTCATTATAATTCTAACCAATACAGACCAGGGACTGATCATCCATTATAATTCTAACCTATACAGACCAGGGACTGACCATCCATTATAATTCTAACCTATACAGACCAGGGACTGACCTTCCATTATAATTCTAACCTATACAGACCAGGGACTGACCACACATTATAATTCTAACCTATACAGACCAGGGACTGACCACACATTATAATTCTAACCTATACAGACCAGGGACTGACCATCCATTATAACTCTAACCTATTAAGACCAGGGACTGACCATCCATTATAATTCTAACCTATACAGACCAGGGACTGACCATCCATTATAATTCTAACCTATACAGACCAGGGACTGACCATCCATTATAATTCTAACCTATACAGGCCAGGGACTGATCATCCATTATAATTCTAACCTATACAGACCAGGGACTGACCATCCATTATAATTCTAACCTATACAGAACAGGGACTGACCATCCATTATAATTCTAACCAATACAGACCAGGGACTGACCATCCATTATAATTCTAACCTATACAGACCAGGGACTGACCATCCATTATAATTCTAACCTATACAGACCAGGGACTGACCATCCATTATAATTCTAACCTATACAGACCAGGGACTGATCATCCATTATAATTCTAACCTATACAGACCAGGGACTGACCATCCATTATAATTCTAACCTATACAGACCAGGGACTGACCATCCATTATAATTCTAACCTATACAGACCAGGGACTGACCATCCATTATAATTCTAACCTATACAGACCAGGGACTGATCATCCATTATAATTCTAACCTATACAGACCAGGGACTGACCATCCATTATAATTCTAACCTATACAGACAAGGGACTGACCTTCAATTATAATTCTAATCTATACAGACCAGGGACTGACCACCCATTATAATTCTAACCTATACAGACCAGGGACTGACCATCCATTATAACTCTAACCTATACAGACCAGGGACTGACCATCCATTATAATTCTAACCTATACAGACCAGGGACTGACCATCCATTATAATTCTAACCAATACAGACCAGGGACTGATCATCCATTATAATTCTAACCTATACAGACCAGGGACTGACCATCCATTATAATTCTAACCTATACAGACCAGGGACTGACCATCCATTATAATTATAACCTATACAGACCAGGGATTGACCATCCATTATAATTCTAACCTTTACAGACCAGGGACTGACCATCCATTATAACTCTAACCTATACAGACCAGGGACTGACCATCCATTATAATTCTAACCTATTACAGACCAGGGACTGACCATCCATTATAATTCTAACCTATACATACCAGGAACTGACCATCCATTATAATTCTAACCTATACAGACCAGGGACTGACCATCCATTATAATTCTAACCTATACAGACCAGGGACTGACCACCCATTATAATTCTAACCTATACAGACCAGGGACTGACCATCCATTATAATTCTAACCTATACAGACCAGGGACTGACCATCCATTATAATTCTAACCTATACAGACCAGGGACTGACCATCCATTATAATTCTAACCAATACAGACCAGGGACTGGTCATCCATTATAATTCTAACCTATACAGACCAGGGACTGACCATCCATTATAATTCTAACCTATACAGAACAGGGACTGACCATCCATTATAATTCTAACCTATACAGACCAGGGACTGACCATCCATTATAACTCTAACCTATACAGACCAGGGACTGACCATCCATTATAATTCTAACCTATACAGACCTGGGACTGACCTTCCAATATAATTCTAACCTATACAGACCAGGGACTGACCATCCATTATAATTCTAACCTATACATACCAGGAACTGACCATCCATTATAATTCTAACCTATACAGACCAGGGACTGACCATCCATTATAATTCTAACCTATACAGACCAGGGACTGACCACCCATTATAATTCTAACCTATACAGAACAGGGACTGACCATCCATTATAATTCTAACCTATACAGACCAGGGACTGACCATCCATTATAACTCTAACCTATACAGACCAGGGACTGACCATCCATTATAATTCTAACCTATACAGACCTGGGACTGACCATCCAATATAATTCTAACCTATACAGACCAGGGACTGACCGTCCATTATAATTCTAACCTATACAGACCAGGGACTGACCATCCAATATAATTCTAACCTATACAGACCAGGGACTGACCATCCATTATAACTTTAACCTATACAGACCAGGGACTGACCATTCATTATAATTCTAACCAATACAGACCAGGGACTGATCATCCATTATAATTCTAACCTATACAGACCAGGGACTGACCATCCATTATAATTCTAACCTATACAGACCAGGGACTGACCATCCATTATAATTCTAACCTATACAGACCAGGGACTGACCATCCATTATAATTCTAACCTATACAGACAAGGGACTGACCTTCAATTATAATTCTAATCTATACAGACCAGGGACTGACCATCCATTATAATTTTAACCTATACAGACCAGGGACTGACCATCCATTATAATTCTAACCTATACAGACCAGGGACTGACCATCCATTATAATTCTAACCTATACAGACCAGGGACTGACCATCCATTATAACTCTAACCTATACAGAACAGGGACTGACCATCCATTATAATTCTAACCTATACAGACCAGGGACTGACCATCCATTATAATTCAAACCTATACAGACCAGGGACTGACCATCCATTATAACTCTAACCTATACAGACCAGGGACTGACCATCCATTATAATTCTAACCTATACAGACCAGGGACTGACCATCCATTATAACTCTAACCCATACAGACCAGGGACTGACCATCCATTATAATTCTAACCTATACAGACCAGGGACTGACCATCCATTATAATTCTAACCTATACAGACCAGGGACTGACCATCCATTATAACTCTAACCTATACAGAACAGGGACTGACCATCCATTATAATTCTAACCTATACAGACCAGGGACTGACCATCCATTATAATTCAAACCTATACAGACCAGGGACTGACCATCCATTATAACTCTAACCTATACAGACCAGGGACTGACCATCCATTATAATTCTAACCTATACAGACCAGGGACTGACAATCCATTATAACTCTAACCCATACAGACCAGGGACTGACCATCCATTATAATTCTAACCTATACAGACCAGGGACTGACCATCCATTATAATTCTAACCTATACAGACCAGGGACTGACCATCCATTATAATTCTAACCTATACAGACCAGGGACTGATCATCCATTATAATTCAAACCTATACAGACCAGGGACTGAACATCCATTATAATTCTAACCTATACAGACAAGGGACTGACCTTCAATTATAATTCTAATCTATACAGACCAGGGACTGACCATCCATTATAATTTTAACCTATACAGACCAGGGACTGACCATCCATTATAATTCTAACCTATACAGACCAGGGACTGACCATCCATTATAATTCTAACCTATACAGACCAGGGACTGATCATCCATTATAATTCTAACCTATACAGACCAGGGACTGACCATCCATTATAATTCTAACCTATACAGACCAGGGACTGACCTTCCATTATAATTCTAACCTATACAGACCAGGGACTGACCACCGATTATATTTCTAACCTATACAGACCAGGGACTGACCATCCATTATAATTCTAACCTATACAGACCAGGGACTGACCATCCATTATAATTCTAACCTATACAGACCAGGGACTGACCATCCATTATAATTCTAACCTATACAGACCAGGGACTGACCATCCATTATAATTCTAACCTACACAGACCAGGGACTGACCATCCATTATAATTCTAACCTATACAGACCAGGGACTGACCATTCATTATAATTCTAACCAATACAGACCAGGGACTGATCATCCATTATAATTCTAACCTATACAGACCAGGGACTGACCATCCATTATAATTCTAACCTATACAGACCAGGGACTGACCTTCCATTATAATTCTAACCTATACAGACCAGGGACTGACCACCCATTATAATTCTAACCTATACAGACCAGGGACTGACCATCCATTATAACTCTAACCTATTAAGACCAGGGACTGACCATCCATTATAATTCTAACCTATACAGACCAGGGACTGACCATCCATTATAATTCTAACCTATACAGACCAGGGACTGACCATCCATTATAATTCTAACCTATACAGGCCAGGGACTGATCATCCATTATAATTCTAACCTATACAGACCAGGGACTGACCATCCATTATAATTCTAACCTATACAGAACAGGGACTGACCATCCATTATAATTCTAACCAATACAGACCAGGGACTGACCATCCATTATAATTCTAACCTATACAGACCAGGGACTGACCATCCATTATAATTCTAACCTATACAGACCAGGGACTGACCATCCATTATAATTCTAACCTATACAGACCAGGGACTGATCATCCATTATAATTCTAACCTATACAGACCAGGGACTGACCATCCATTATAATTCTAACCTATACAGACCAGGGACTGACCATCCATTATAATTCTAACCTATACAGACCAGGGACTGACCATCCATTATAATTCTAACCTACAGACCAGGGACTGATCATCCATTATAATTCTAACCTATACAGACCAGGGACTGACCATCCATTATAATTCTAACCTATACAGACAAGGGACTGACCTTCAATTATAATTCTAATCTATACAGACCAGGGACTGACCACCCATTATAATTCTAACCTATACAGACCAGGGACTGACCATCCATTATAACTCTAACCTATACAGACCAGGGACTGACCATCCATTATAATTCTAACCTATACAGACCAGGGACTGACCATCCATTATAATTCTAACCAATACAGACCAGGGACTGATCATCCATTATAATTCTAACCTATACAGACCAGGGACTGACCATCCATTATAATTCTAACCTATACAGACCAGGGACTGACCATCCATTATAATTATAACCTATACAGACCAGGGATTGACCATCCATTATAATTCTAACCTTTACAGACCAGGGACTGACCATCCATTATAACTCTAACCTATACAGACCAGGGACTGACCATCCATTATAATTCTAACCTATACAGACCAGGGACTGACCATCCATTATAATTCTAACCTATACATACCAGGAACTGACCATCCATTATAATTCTAACCTATACAGACCAGGGACTGACCATCCATTATAATTCTAACCTATACAGACCAGGGACTGACCACCCATTATAATTCTAACCTATACAGACCAGGGACTGACCATCCATTATAATTCTAACCTATACAGACCAGGGACTGACCATCCATTATAATTCTAACCTATACAGACCAGGGACTGACCATCCATTATAATTCTAACCAATACAGACCAGGGACTGGTCATCCATTATAATTCTAACCTATACAGACCAGGGACTGACCATCCATTATAATTCTAACCTATACAGAACAGGGACTGACCATCCATTATAATTCTAACCTATACAGACCAGGGACTGACCATCCATTATAACTCTAACCTATACAGACCAGGGACTGACCATCCATTATAATTCTAACCTATACAGACCTGGGACTGACCATCCAATATAATTCTAACCTATACAGACCAGGGACTGACCATCCATTATAATTCTAACCTATACATACCAGGAACTGACCATCCATTATAATTCTAACCTATACAGACCAGGGACTGACCATCCATTATAATTCTAACCTATACAGACCAGGGACTGACCACCCATTATAATTCTAACCTATACAGAACAGGGACTGACCATCCATTATAATTCTAACCTATACAGACCAGGGACTGACCATCCATTATAACTCTAACCTATACAGACCAGGGACTGACCATCCATTATAATTCTAACCTATACAGACCTGGGACTGACCATCCAATATAATTCTAACCTATACAGACCAGGGACTGACCGTCCATTATAATTCTAACCTATACAGACCAGGGACTGACCATCCAATATAATTCTAACCTATACAGACCAGGGACTGACCATCCATTATAACTTTAACCTATACAGACCAGGGACTGACCATTCATTATAATTCTAACCAAAACAGACCAGGGACTGATCATCCATTATAATTCTAACCTATACAGACCAGGGACTGACCATCCATTATAATTCTAACCTATACAGACCAGGGACTGACCATCCATTATAATTCTAACCTATACAGACCAGGGACTGACCATCCATTATAATTCTAACCTATACAGACCAGGGACTGACCTTCCATTATAATTCTAACCTATACAGACCAGGGACTGACCACCCATTATAATTCTAACCTATACAGACCAGGGACTGACCATCCATTATAACTCTCACCTATACAGACCAGGGACTGACCATCCATTATAATTCTAACCTATACAGACCAGGGACTGACCATCCATTATAATTCTAACCTATACAGACCAGGGACTGACCATCCATTATAACTCTAACCTATACAGACCAGGGACTGACCATCCATTATAATTCTAACCTATACAGACCAGGGAATTACCATCCATTATAACTCTAACCTATACAGACCAGGGACTGACCATCCATTATAATTCTAACCTATACAGACCAGGGACTTACCATCCATTATAATTCTAACCTATACAGACCAGGGACTGACCATCCATTATAATTCTAACCTATACAGACCAGGGACTGACCATCCATTATAATTCTAACCTATACAGACCAGGGACTGACCATCCATTATAACTCTAACCTATACAGACCAGGGACTGACCATCCATTATAATTCTAACCTATACAGACCAGGGCCTGACCATCCATTATAAGTCTAACCTATACAGACTAGGGACTGACCATCCATTATAATTCTAACCAATACAGACCAGGGACTGATCATCCATTATCATTCTAACCTATACAGACCAGGGACTGACAATCCATTATAATTCTAACCTATACAGAACAGGGACTGACCATCCATTATAATTCTAACCTACACAGACCAGGGACTGACCATCCATTATAATTCAAACCTATACAGACCAGGGACTGACCATCCATTATAACTCTAACCTATACAGACCAGGGACTGACCATCCATTATAATTCTAACCTATACAGACCAGGGACTGACCATCCATTATAACTCTAACCTATACAGACCAGGGACTGACCATCCATTATAATTCTAACCTATACAGACCAGGGACTGACCATCCATTATAATTCTAACCTATACAGACCAGGGACTGACCATCCATTATAATTCTAACCTATACAGACCAGGGACTGACCATCCATTATAATTCTAACCTATACAGACCAGGGACTGATCATCCATTATAATTCTAACCTATACAGACCAGGGACTGACCATCCATTATAATTCTAACCTATACAGACAAGGGACTGACCTTCAATTATAATTCTAATCTATACAGACCAGGGACTGACCATCCATTATAATTTTAACCTATACAGACCAGGGACTGACCATCCATTATAATTCTAACCTATACAGACCAGGGACTGACCATCCATTATAATTCTAACCTATACAGACCAGGGACTGACCATCCATTATAACTCTAACCTATACAGACCAGGGACTGACCATCCATTATAATTCTAACCTATACAGACCAGGGCCTGACCATCCATTATAAGTCTAACCTATACAGACCAGGGACTGACCATCCATTATAATTCTAACCAATACAGACCAGGGACTGATCATCCATTATCATTCTAACCTATACAGACCAGGGACTGACCTTCCATTATAATTCTAACCTATACAGAACAGGGACTGACCATCCATTATAATTCTAACCTATACAGACCAGGGACTGACCATCCATTATAATTCAAACCTATACAGACCAGGGACTGACCATCCATTATAATTCTAACCTATACAGACCAGGGACTGACCATCCATTATAACTCTAACCTATACAGACCAGGGACTGACCATCCATTATAATTCTAACCTATACAGACCAGGGCCTGACCATCCATTATAAGTCTAACCTATACAGACTAGGGACTGACCATCCATTATAATTCTAACCAATACAGACCAGGGACTGATCATCCATTATCATTCTAACCTATACAGACCAGGGACTGACAATCCATTATAATTCTAACCTATACAGAACAGGGACTGACCATCCATTATAATTCTAACCTACACAGACCAGGGACTGACCATCCATTATAATTCTAACCTATACAGACCAGGGACTGACCATCCATTATAATTCTAACCTATACAGACCAGGGACTGATCATCCATTATAATTCTAACCTATACAGACCAGGGACTGACCATCCATTATAATTCTAACCTATACAGACCAGGGACTGACCTTCCATTATAATTCTAACCTATACAGACCAGGGACTGACCACCGATTATATTTCTAACCTATACAGACCAGGGACTGACCATCCATTATAATTCTAACCTATACAGACCAGGGACTGACCATCCATTATAATTCTAACCTATACAGACCAGGGACTGACCATCCATTATAATTCTAACCTATACAGACCAGGGACTGACCATCCATTATAATTCTAACCTACACAGACCAGGGACTGACCATCCATTATAATTCTAACCTATACAGACCAGGGACTGACCATTCATTATAATTCTAACCAATACAGACCAGGGACTGATCATCCATTATAATTCTAACCTATACAGACCAGGGACTGACCATCCATTATAATTCTAACCTATACAGACCAGGGACTGACCTTCCATTATAATTCTAACCTATACAGACCAGGGACTGACCACCCATTATAATTCTAACCTATACAGACCAGGGACTGACCATCCATTATAACTCTAACCTATTAAGACCAGGGACTGACCATCCATTATAATTCTAACCTATACAGACCAGGGACTGACCATCCATTATAATTCTAACCTATACAGACCAGGGACTGACCATCCATTATAATTCTAACCTATACAGGCCAGGGACTGATCATCCATTATAATTCTAACCTATACAGACCAGGGACTGACCATCCATTATAATTCTAACCTATACAGAACAGGGACTGACCATCCATTATAATTCTAACCAATACAGACCAGGGACTGACCATCCATTATAATTCTAACCTATACAGACCAGGGACTGACCATCCATTATAATTCTAACCTATACAGACCAGGGACTGACCATCCATTATAATTCTAACCTATACAGACCAGGGACTGACCATCCATTATAATTCTAACCTATACAGACCAGGGACTGATCATCCATTATAATTCTAACCTATACAGACCAGGGACTGACCATCCATTATAATTCTAACCTATACAGATGAGGGACTGACCTTCAATTATAATTCTAATCTATACAGACCAGGGACTGACCACCCATTATAATTCTAACCTATACAGACCAGGGACTGACCATCCATTATAACTCTAACCTATACAGACCAGGGACTGACCATCCATTATAATTCTAACCTATACAGACCAGGGACTGACCATCCATTATAATTCTAACCAATACAGACCAGGGACTGATCATCCATTATAATTCTAACCTATACAGACCAGGGACTGACCATCCATTATAATTCTAACCTATACAGACCAGGGACTGACCATCCATTATAATTATAACCTATACAGACCAGGGATTGACCATCCATTATAATTCTAACCTTTACAGACCAGGGACTGACCATCCATTATAACTCTAACCTATACAGACCAGGGACTGACCATCCATTATAATTCTAACCTATACAGACCAGGGACTGACCATCCATTATAATTCTAACCTATACATACCAGGAACTGACCATCCATTATAATTCTAACCTATACAGACCAGGGACTGACCATCCATTATAATTCTAACCTATACAGACCAGGGACTGACCACCCATTATAATTCTAACCTATACAGACCAGGGACTGACCATCCATTATAACTCTAACCTATACAGACCAGGGACTGACCATCCATTATAATTCTAACCTATACAGACCAGGGACTGACCATCCATTATAATTCTAACCAATACAGACCAGGGACTGGTCATCCATTATAATTCTAACCTATACAGACCAGGGACTGACCATCCATTATAATTCTAACCTATACAGAACAGGGACTGACCATCCATTATAATTCTAACCTATACAGACCAGGGACTGACCATCCATTATAACTCTAACCTATACAGACCAGGGACTGACCATCCATTATAATTCTAACCTATACAGACCTGGGACTGACCATCCAATATAATTCTAACCTATACAGACCAGGGACTGACCGTCCATTATAATTCTAACCTATACAGACCAGGGACTGACCATCCAATATAATTCTAACCTATACAGACCAGGGACTGACCATCCATTATAACTTTAACCTATACAGACCAGGGACTGACCATTCATTATAATTCTAACCAATACAGACCAGGGACTGATCATCCATTATAATTCTAACCTATACAGACCAGGGACTGACCATCCATTATAATTCTAACCTATACAGACCAGGGACTGACCATCCATTATAATTCTAACCTATACAGACCATGGACTGACCATCCATTATAATTCTAACCTATACAGACCAGGGACTGACCTTCCATTATAATTCTAACCTATACAGACCAGGGACTGACCACCCATTATAATTCTAACCTATACAGACCAGGGACTGACCATCCATTATAACTCTCACCTATACAGACCAGGGACTGACCATCCATTATAATTCTAACCTATACAGACCAGGGACTGACCATCCATTATAATTCTAACCTATACAGACCAGGGAATTACCATCCATTATAACTCTAACCAATACAGACCAGGGACTGACCATACATTATAATTCTAACCTATACAGACCAGGGACTGACCATACATTATAATTCTAACCTTTACAGACCAGGGACTGACCATCCATTATAACTCTAACCAATACAGACCAGGGACTGGTCATCCATTATAATTCTAACCTATACAGACCAGGGACTGACCATCCATTAAAATTCTAACCTATACAGAACAGGGACTGACCATCCATTATAATTCTAACCTATACAGACCAGGGACTGACCATCCATTATAACTATAACCTATACAGACCAGGGACTGACCATCCATTATAATTCTAACCTATACAGACCAGGGACTGACCATCCATTATAATTCTAACCTATACAGACCAGGGACTGACCATCCATTATAATTCTAACCTATACAGACCAGGGACTGACCATACATTATAATTCTAACCTTTACAGACCAGGGACTGACCATCTATTATAACTCTAACCTATACAGACCAGGGACTGACCATCCATTATAATTCTAACCTATACAGACCAGGGACTGACCATCCATTATAATTCTAACCTATACATACCAGGAACTGACCATCCATTATAATTCTAACCTATACAGACCAGGGACTGACCATCCATTATAATTCTAACCTATACAGACCAGGGACTGACCACCCATTATAATTCTAACCTATACAGACCAGGGACTGACCATCCATTATAACTCTAACCTATACAGACCAGGGACTGACCATCCATTATAATTCTAACCTATACAGACCAGGGACTGACCATCCATTATAATTCTAACCTATACAGACCAGGGACTGACCATCCATTATAATTCTAACCAATACAGACCAGGGACTGGTCATCCATTATAACTCTAACCTATACAGACCAGGGACTGACCATCCATTATAATTCTAACCTATACAGACCTGGGACTGACCATCCATTATAATTCTAACCTATACAGACCAGGGACTGACCATCCATTATAATTCTAACCTACACAGACCAGGGACTGACCATCCATTATAATTCTAACCTATACAGACCAGGGACTGACCATCCATTATAATTATAACCTATACAGACCAGGGACTGACCATCCATTATAATTCTAACCAATACAGACCAGGGACTGGTCATCCATTATAACTCTAACCTATACAGACCAGGGACTGACCATCCATTATAATTCTAACCTATACAGACCAGGGACTGACCATCCATTATAATTCTAACCTATACAGACCAGGGACTGACCATCCATTATAATTCTAACCTACACAGACCAGGGACTGACCATCCATTATAATTCTAACCTATACAGACCAGGGACTGACCATCCATTATAATTCTAACCTACACAGACCAGGGACTGACCATCCATTATAACTCTAACCTATACAGACCAGGGACTGACCATCCATTATAATTCTAACCTACACAGACCAGGGACTGACCATCCATTATAATTCTAACCTATACAGACCAGGGACTGACCATTCATTATAATTCTAACCAATACAGACCAGGGACTGATCATCCATTATAATTCTAACCTATACAGACCAGGGACTGACCATCCATTATAATTCTAACCTATACAGACCAGGGACTGACCATCCATTATAATTCTAACCTATACAGACCAGGGACGGACCATCCATTATAATTCTAACCTATACAGACCAGGGACTGACCATCCATTATAACTCTAACCTATACAGACCAGGGACTGACCATCCATTATAATTCTAACCTATACAGACCAGGGACTGACCATCCATTATAATTCTAACCTATACAGACCAGGGACTGACCTTCCATTATAATTCTAACCTATACAGACCAGGGACTGACCACCCATTATAATTCTAACCTATACAGACCAGGGACTGACCATCCATTATAACTCTAACCTATACAGACCAGGGACTGACCATCCATTATAATTCTAACCTATACAGACCAGGGACTGACCATCCATTATAACTCTAACCTATACAGACCAGGGACTGACCATCCATTATAATTCTAACCTATACAGACCAGGGACTGACCATCCATTATAATTCTAACCTATACAGACCAGGGACTGACCATCCATTATAATTCTAACCTATACATACCAGGAACTGACCATCCATTATAATTCTAACCTATACAGACCAGGGACTGACCATCCATTATAATTCTAACCTATACAGACCAGGGACTGACCACCCATTATAATTCTAACCTATACAGACCAGGGACTGACCATCCATTATAACTCTAACCTATACAGACCAGGGACTGACCATCCATTATAATTCTAACCTATACAGACCAGGGACTGACCATCCATTATAATTCTAACCTATACAGACCAGGGACTGACCATCCATTATAATTCTAACCAATACAGACCAGGGACTGGTCATCCATTATAACTCTAACCTATACAGACCAGGGACTGACCATCCATTATAATTCTAACCTATACAGACCTGGGACTGACCATCCATTATAATTCTAACCTATACAGACCAGGGACTGACCATCCATTATAATTCTAACCTACACAGACCAGGGACTGACCATCCATTATAATTCTAACCTATACAGACCAGGGACTGACCATCCATTATAATTATAACCTATACAGACCAGGGACTGACCATCCATTATAATTCTAACCAATACAGACCAGGGACTGGTCATCCATTATAACTCTAACCTATACAGACCAGGGACTGACCATCCATTATAATTCTAACCTATACAGACCAGGGACTGACCATCCATTATAATTCTAACCTATACAGACCAGGGACTGACCATCCATTATAATTCTAACCTACACAGACCAGGGACTGACCATCCATTATAATTCTAACCTATACAGACCAGGGACTGACCATCCATTATAATTCTAACCTACACAGACCAGGGACTGACCATCCATTATAACTCTAACCTATACAGACCAGGGACTGACCATCCATTATAATTCTAACCTACACAGACCAGGGACTGACCATCCATTATAATTCTAACCTATACAGACCAGGGACTGACCATTCATTATAATTCTAACCAATACAGACCAGGGACTGATCATCCATTATAATTCTAACCTATACAGACCAGGGACTGACCATCCATTATAATTCTAACCTATACAGACCAGGGACTGACCATCCATTATAATTCTAACCTATACAGACCAGGGACGGACCATCCATTATAATTCTAACCTATACAGACCAGGGACTGACCATCCATTATAACTCTAACCTATACAAACCAGGGACTGACCATCCATTATAATTCTAACCTATACAGACCAGGGACTGACCATCCATTATAATTCTAACCTATACAGACCAGGGACTGACCTTCCATTATAATTCTAACCTATACAGACCAGGGACTGACCACCCATTATAATTCTAACCTATACAGACCAGGGACTGACCATCCATTATAACTCTAACCTATACAGACCAGGGACTGACCATCCATTATAATTCTAACCTATACAGACCAGGGACTGACCATCCATTATAACTCTAACCTATACAGACCAGGGACTGACCATCCATTATAATTCTAACCTATACAGACCAGGGACTGACCATCCATTATAATTCTAACCTATACAGACCAGGGACTGACCATCCATTATAATTCTAACCTATACAGACCAGGGACTGACCATCCATTATAATTCTAACCTATACAGACCAGGGACTGACCATCCATTATAATTCTAACCTATACAGACCAGGGACTGACCTTCAATTATAATTATAATCTATACAGACCAGGGACTGACCACCCATTATAATTCTAGCCTATACAGACCACGGAGTGACCATCCATTATAACTCTAACCTATACAGACCAGGGACTGACCATCCATTATAATTCTAACCTATACAGACCAGGGACTGACCATCCATTAAAATTCTAAACTATACAGAACAGGGACTGACCATCCATTATAATTCTAACCTATACAGACCAGGGACTGACCATCCATTATAACTATAACCTATACAGACCAGGGACTGACCATCCATTATAATTCTAACCTATACATACCAGGAACTGACCATCCATTATAATTCTAACCTATACAGACCAGGGACTGACCATCCATTATAATTCTAACCTATACAGACCAGGAACTGACCATCCATTATAATTCTAACCTATACAGGCCAGGGACTGATCATCCATTATAATTATAACCTATACAGACCAGGGACTGACCATTCATTATAATTCTAACCTATACAGAACAGGGACTGACCATCCATTATAATTCTAACCTATACAGACCAGGGACTGAACATCCATTATAACTCTAACCTATACAGACCAGGGACTGACCATCCATTATAATTCTAACCTATACAGACCTGGGACTGACCATCCATTATAATTCTAACCTATACAGACCAGGGACTGACCATCCATTATAATTCTAACCTACACAGACCAGGGACTGACCATCCATTATAATTCTAACCTATACAGACCAGGGACTGACCATCCATTATAATTCTAACCTATACAGACCAGGGACTGACCATCCATTATAATTCTAACCAATACAGACCAGGGACTGGTCATCCATTATAACTCTAACCTATACAGACCAGGGACTGACCATCCATTATAATTCTAACCTATACAGACCAGGGACTGACCATCCATTATAATTCTAACCTATACAGACCAGGGACTGACCATCCATTATAATTCTAACCTACACAGACCAGGGACTGACCATCCATTATAATTCTAACCTATACAGACCAGGGACTGACCATCCATTATAATTCTAACCTACACAGACCAGGGACTGACCATCCATTATAACTCTAACCTATACAGACCAGGGACTGACCATCCATTATAATTCTAACCTATACAGACCAGGGACTGACCACCCATTATAATTCTAACCTATACAGACCAGGGACTGACCATCCATTATAACTCTAACCTATACAGACCAGGGACTGACCATCCATTATAATTCTAACCTATACAGACCAGGGACTGACCATCCATTATAACTCTAACCTATACAGACCAGGGACTGACCATCCATTATAATTCTAACCTATACAGACCAGGGACTGACCATCCATTATAATTCTAACCTATACAGACCAGGGACTGACCATCCATTATAATTCTAACCTATACAGACCAGGGACTGACCATCCATTATAATTCTAACCTATACAGACCAGGGACTGACCATCCATTATAATTCTAACCTATACAGACCAGGGACTGACCTTCAATTATAATTATAATCTATACAGACCAGGGACTGACCACCCATTAGAATTCTAGCCTATACAGACCACGGACTGACCATCCATTATAACTCTAACCTATACAGACCAGGGACTGACCATCCATTATAATTCTAACCTATACAGACCAGGGACTGACCATCCATTATAATTCTAACCTATACAGAACAGGGACTGACCATCCATTATAATTCTGACCTATACAGACCAGGGACTGACCATCCATTATAATTCTAACCTATACAGACCAGGAACTGACCATCCATTATAATTTTAACCTATACAGGCCAGGGACTGATCATCCATTATAATTATAACCTATACAGACCAGGGACTGACCATTCATTATAATTCTAACCTATACAGAACAGGGACTGACCATCCATTATAAGTCTAACCTATACAGACCAGGGACTGAACATCCATTATAATTCTAACCTATACAGACCAGGGACTGACCATCAATTATAACTCTAACCTATACAGACCAGGGACTGACCATCCATTATAATTCTAACCTATACAGACCAGGGACTGACCATCCATTATAATTCTAACCTATACAGACCAGGGTCTGACCATCCATTATAATTCTAACCTATACAGACCATGGACTGACCATCCATTCTAATTCTAACCTATACAGACCAGGGACTGACCATCCATTATAATTCTAACCTATACAGACCAGGGACTGACCATCCATTATAATTCTAACCTATACAGACCAGGGACTGACCTTCCATTATAATTCTAACCTATACAGACCAAGGACTGATCATCCATGATATTTAACCATGTTTGTTCACTTTGTTTACAGACATTGGAGTAAAACAAGTTTATGTTTTGGGTTCTGATGGGGTACAACAGTTGAACTAAGCTCACAAGGCATTAATAAGTTATATTCTTCAAGAATCAATGGGTATACATAATTTATTTTTAGAAATCCTAAAATGTTTGTAGGAACTGCAGATTGGCCCTTTGACTTGTACCCAGTACATAAAAACATCTCATTCCCCTGCTCCTAAAGCAAAAAGTGAGCTCGTAAAATGTATTTGTAAAATGTATATGTAAAATGTATATATAAAATGTATATGTGAAATGTATATATAAAATGTATATGTGAAATGTATGTGTAAAATGTATATATAAAATGTGTATCTAAAATGTATATATCATGAATATGTAAAATGTATATACAGTGGGCTCCAAAATTACTGGCACCCCTGACTGGCACCGCACAAACAATACTTAAAATAATATAAACAATATAAGTATAGAGATGAACTCAAAATAACAACATGTGAGAAATACTGGACTTTATTAATGTTTCAGTGGAACCAACCAAAATCATACAATTATTTAATACAAAATACATTTCACCAAAATCAAGGTTTCATAATTATTGGCACTCGTCATTTAGTACTTAGTGCATCCACCTCTGGCAAAGATAACAGCATGGTCTTTTCCTGTAATGTTTGACAAGGTTAAGGAACACATTTGGAGGGATTTTGGACCATTCCTCTATGCAGATCCTTTCAAGATCCTTCACATTCTTGGGGTTTGCGCTTATCAACTGCCCTCTTCAACTCAGCCCACAGGTTTTCCATTGGATTGAGGTCTGGAGACTGAGATGGCCATGGCAGAACATTGATTTTGTTGTCACAGAAACATTTCTGTGTGGATTTTGAGGTATGTTTTGGGTCACTGTCTTGTTGGAAAGTCCACATACGGCCAAGTCCCAGCCTTCTGGCAGAGGCAACCAGATTGTCAGCCAAAATTGCCTGATACTTGGTGGAATTCATTATGCCACCAATCTTAACCAGTGCCCCTGAACCTCTGGAATTAAAACAGCCCCAAAACATCACTGACCCCCCTCCATATTTCACCGTGGGTATGAGGTGCCCCTGAACCTCTGGAATTAAAACAGCCCCAAAACATCCCTGACCCACCACCATATTTCACCGTGGGTATGAGGTACCTCTCCTTGTATGCATCTCTGTTTCACCGGGGGTATGAGGTGCCTCTCCTTGTATGCATCTCTGTTTTACCGTGGGTATGAGGTGACCCACCATCATGTTTCACCGTGGGTATGAGGTGCCTGTCCTTGTATGAATCTCTGTTTCACCGTGGGTATGAGGTGCCTCTCCTTGTATTTCTGTTTCACCGTGGGTATGAGGTGCCTTTCCTTGTATCTCTGTTTCACCGTGGGTATGAGGTGCCTCTCCTTGTATCTCTGTTTCACCGTGGGTATGAGGTGCCTCTCCTTGTATCTCTGTTTCACCGTGGGTATGAGGTTCCTCTCCTTGCATCTCTGTTTCACCGTGGGTATGAGGTGCCTCTCCTTGTTTGCATCTCTGTTTCACCGTGGGTATGAGGTGCCTCTCCTTGTACAAATCTCTGTTTCACTGTGGGTATGAGGTGCCTCTCCTTGTACGAATCTCTGTTTCACCGTGGGTATGAGGTGCCTCTCCTTGAACCTCTGTTTCACCATGGGTATGAGGTGCCTCTCCTTGTTTGCATCTCTGTTTCACCGTGGGTATGAGGTGCCTCTCCTTGTATCTCTGTTTCACCGTGGGTATGAGGTTCCTCTCCTTGTATCTCTGTTTCACCGTGGGTATGAGGTGCCTCTCCTTGCATCTCTGTTTCACCGTGGGTATGAGGTGCCTCTCCTTGTATCTCTGTTTCACCGTGGGTATGAGGTGCCTCTCCTTGCATCTCTGTTTCACTGTGGGTATGAGGTGCCTCTCCTTGTATCTCTGTTTCACCGTGGGTATGAGGTGCCTCTCCTTGCATCTCTGTTTCACCGTGGGTATGAGGTTCCTCTCCTTGTACAAATCTCTGTTTCACCGTGGGTATGAGATGCCAATCCTTGTTTGCATTTCTGTTTCACCGTGGGTATGAGGTGCCTCTCCTTGTACAAATCTCTGTTTCACCGTGGGTATGAGGTGCCTCTCCTTGCATCTCTGTTTCACCGTGGGTATGAGGTGCCTCTCCTTGTATCTCTGTTTCACCGTGGGTATGAGGTGCCTCTCCTTGTATCTCTGTTTCACCGTGGGTATGAGGTGCCTCTCCTTGCATCTCTGTTTCACCGTGGGTATGAGGTGCCTCTCCTTGTACGAATCTCTGTTTCACCATGGGTATGAAGTGCCTCTCCTTGTATCTCTGTTTCACCGTGGGTATGAGGTGCCTCTCCTTGCATCTCTGTTTCACCGTGGGTATGAGGTGCCTCTCCTTGTATCTCTGTTTCACCGTGGGTATGAGTTTCCTCTCCTTGTATCTCTGTTTCACCGTGGGTATGAGGTTCCTCTCCTTGTATGCATCTCTGTTTCACCGTGGGTATGAGGTGCCTCTCCCTTTATCTCTGTTTCACCGTGGGTATGAGGTGCCTCTCCTGGTATGCATCTCTGTTTCACCGTGGGTATGAGGTGCCTCTCCTTGTATGCATCTCTGTTTCACCGTGGGTATGAGGTGCCTCTCCTTGTATCTCTGTTTCACCATGGGTATGAGGTGCCTCTCCTTGTATCTCTGTTTCACCGTGGGTATGAGGTGCCTCTCCTCGTATCTCTGTTTCACCATGGGTATGAGGTGCCTCTCCTTGTATCTCTGTTTCACCATGGGTATGAGGTGCCTCTCCTTGTATCTCTGTTTCACCATGGGTATGAGGTGCCTCTCCTTGTATCTCTGTTTCACCATGGGTATGAGGTGCCTCTCCTTGTATCTCTGTTTCACTGTGGGTATGAGGTGCCTCTCCTTGTATCTCTGTTTCACCGTGGGTATGAGGTTCCTCTCCTTGTATCTCTGTTTTACCGTGGGTATGAGGTTCCTCTCCTTGTATCTCTGTTTCACCGTGGGTATGAGGTGCCTCTCCTTGTATCTCTGTTTCACCATGGGTATGAGGTGCCTCTCCTGGTATGCATCTCTGTTTCACCGTGGGTATGAGGTTCCTCTCCTTGTATCTCTGTTTCACCGTGGGTATGAGGTGCCTCTCCTGGTATCTCTGTTTCACCGTGGGTATGAGGTTCCTCTCCTTGTATGCATCGCTGTTTCACCATGGGTATGAGGTGCCTCTCCTTGTATCTCTGTTTCGATGCCAAACATGCCGATGCTGTATCTGACCAAAACGTTCCATTTTGGTCTCATCTGACCAGAGCACCTTCTTCCAAACATAATTTAAATGACGTTTGGCAAACTCCAAGCGTTTGCGTCTGTGTTTTGGGGTCATTAAGGGCTTTCTTCTGGCAACCCTTCCAAAGAGCCTGCGGATGTGGAGTTGGTGTCTGATGGTGCTTTTTTAGACCTGGTGACCCCAAGACGCCACCAAGGCCTGCAATTCTTTCACACTGATTCTTGGGGATTTTGTTGTGCCTCTCACGATCCTCCTCCCTATCCTGGGGGGCAAAATGCATTTGCGTCCTCTACCCATGAGGTTTTCAACTGTTCCATATCTTTTGAATTTTCTAATAATTGCCCTGACAGGGCTCAGTGTTATATTCAATCGTTTGTGGATCTTCTTGTAGCCATGACCAGATTTATGAAGGTCTACGACCATCTGTCTCTTTTGAACAGCCAGTTCTTTTGTTTTCTTCATGATGTTGGATGACAGCGGGATATTGCATGTGTGTTACCTCATTTTTATACCCTAGTGAAACAGGAAGTGATGTAATGGCTCAATATAGTTCCTTAAGACTTAAATAAACTTAAGTGGAATTTAATTTGTGGTTTAATTTTGGTAGATGTTATTTACAATAATCTTTAAGGGTGCCATTAATTGTGAAACCTTGATATGGAGGACATTGATTTTTAATTAAATCAATCAATTATTTTGGTTGGTTCCATTGAAACATCAATAAAGTATCGTAATTCTCACATGTTGGTATTTAGAGTTTATTTCTATAATTATATTGTTTATATTTGTTTAAGCATTATTTGCGCATTGCCAGTCAGGGTTTCCAGTCATTTTGGAGCCCACCCTAGAAAATACTTATTTCCCTCATTAAAATGCAAATCAATTTATAACATTTTTGACATGTGTTTTTCTGTATTCTTTTGTCGTTATTCTGTCTCTCACTGTTCAAATAAACCTGCCATTAAAATGATAGACGGATCATTTCTTTGTCCGTGGAAAAATGTACAAAATCAGCAGGGGATCAAATACTGTTTTCCCCTCACTGTATATGTAAAATGCATGTGTAAAATGTACAGTGGGGCAAAAAAGTATTTAGTCAGCCACCAACTGTGCAAGTTCTCCCACTTAAAAAGATGAGAGAGGCCTGGAATTTTCATCATAGGTACACTTCAACTATGACAGACAAAATGAGGGGAAAAAATCCAGAAAATAACATTGTAGGATTTTTTATGAATTTATTTGCAAATTATGGTGGAAAATAAGTATTTGGTCAATAACAAAAGTTTATCTCAATACTTTGTTATATACCCTTTGTTGGCAATGACAGAGGTCAAACGTTTTCTGTAAGTCTTCACAAGGTTTTCACACGCTGTTGCTGGTATTTTGGCCCATTCCTCCATGCAGATCTCCTCTAGAGCAGTGATGTTTTGGGGCTGTTGCTGGGCAACACGGACTTTCAACTCCCTCCAAAGATTTTCTATGGGGTTGAGATCTGGAGACTGGCTAGGCCACTCCAGGACCTTGAAATGCTTCTTACGAAGCCACTCCTTCATTGCCCGGGCGATGTGTAAAATGTGTCAAATGTGTAAAAATGTATATGTAAAATGTATATGTAAAATGTATATGTAAAATGTATATGTAAAATGTATATGTAAAATGTATATGTAAAATGTATGTGTAAAATGTATATATAAAATGTATATGTAAAATGTATATGTAAAATGTATATGTAAAATGTATATGTAAAATGTATATGTAAAATGTATATGTAAAATGTATGTGTAAAATGTATGTGTAAAATGTATGTCAAATGTATGTGTAAAATGTATGTCAAATGTATGTCTATGCAGCAGAAAAGCTGTAAAAAAAAACCTAAAAGATAATTGTCCTCCGAAGAGCGGTGGGTGGTGAAGGTGTAACGACATTCATTAGAAGAAGGTGAAGACCAAGGTGCAGCGTGGTACGTGTTCCTATTATTTATTCTGACTGAACACTGAATACAAAATAACAAAAAGAATAGCCTAAACAGTTCTGACAGGGTGCAACAAACACTAAACAGAAAATAACCACCCACAACTAACAGTGGGAAAACAGGCTGCCTAAGTACGGTTCTCAATCAGAGACAACGATCGACAGCTGCCTCTGATTTGGGAACCATACCATTTGATTTGATACCAGGCCAAAACATAGAAATACAAAACCTAGACATACCAACATAGAATGCCCACCCACATCACACCCTGACCAAACAAAAAAATAGAAACATAAACATACAAAGCAATCTACGGTCAGGGCATTAATAAACAATACAATTAAATAAAACATTTTTTTTATATATATATACAGTGCCTTGCGAAAGTATTCGGCCCCCTTGAACTTTGCAACCTTTTGCCACATTTCAGGCTTCAAACATAAAGATATAAAACTGTATTTTTTTGTGAAGAATCAACAACAAGTGGGACACAATCATGAAGTGGAACGGCATTTATTGGATATTTCAAACTTTTTTTAACAAATTAAAAACGGAAAAATTGGGCGTGCAAAATTATTCAGCCCCTTTACTTTCAGTGCAGCAAACTCTCTCCAGAAGTTCAGTGAGGATCTCTGGATGATCCAATGTTGACCTAAATGACTAATGATGATAAATACAATCCACCTGTGTGTAATCAAGTCTCCGTATAAATGCACCTGCACTGTGATAGTCTCAGAGGTCCGTTAAAAGCGCAGAGAGCATCATGAAGAACAAGGAACACACCAGGCAGGTCCGAGATACTGTTGTGAAGAAGTTTAAAGCCGGATTTTGATACAAAAAGATTTCCCAAGCTTTAAACATCCCAAGGAGCACTGTGCAAGCGATAATATTGAAATGGAAGGAGTATCAGACCACTGCAAATCTACCAAGACCTGGCCGTCCCTCTAAACTTTCAGCTCATACAAGGAGAAGACTGATCAGAGATGCAGCCAAGAGGCCCATGATCACTCTGGATGAACTGCAGAGATCTACAGCTGAGGTGGGAGACTCTGTCCATAGGACAACAATCAGTCGTATATTGCACAAATCTGGCCTTTATGGAAGAGTGGCAAGAAAAAAGCCATTTCTTAAAGATATCCATAAAAAGTGTCGTTTAAAGTTTGCCACAAGCCACCTGGGAGACACACCAAACATGTGGAAGAAGGTGCTCTGGTCAGATGAAACCAAAATTGAACTTTTTGGCAACAATGCAAAACGTTATGTTTGGCGTGAAAGCAACACAGCTCATCCCTCTGAACACACCATGCCCACTGTCAAACATGGTGGTGGCAGCATCATGGTTTGGGCCTGCTTTTCTTCAGCAGGGACAGGGAAGATGGTTAAAATTGATGGGAAGATGGATGGAGCCAAATACAGGACCATTCTGGAAGAAAACCTGATGGAGTCTGCAAAAGACCTGAGACTGGGACGGAGATTTGTCTTCCAACAAGACAATGATCCAAAACGTAAAGCAAAATCTACAATGGAATGGTTCAAAAATAAACATATCCAGGTGTTAGAATGGCCAAGTCAAAGTCCAGAGCTGAATCCAATCGAGAATCTGTGGAAAGAACTGAAAACTGCTGTTCACAAATGCTCTCCATCCAACCTCATTGAGCTCGATCTTTATGCAAGGAGGAATGGGAAAAAATGTCAGTCTCTCGATGTGCAAAACTGATAGAGACATACCCCAAGCGACTTACAGCTGTAATCGCAGCAAAAGGTGGCGCTACAAAGTATTTACTTAAGGGGGCTGAATAATTTTGCACGCCCAATTTTTCAGTTTTTGATTTTTTTAAAAAGTTTGAAATATCCAATAAATGTCGTTGCACTTCATGATTGTGTCCCACTTGTTGTTGATTCTTCACAAAAAAATACAGTTTTATATCTTTATGTTTGAAGCCTGAAATGTGGCAAAAGGTCGCAAAGTTCAAGGGGGCCGAATACTTTCGCAAGGCACTGTATATATATATAAAAAAAATGTTTTATTTAATTGTATTGTTTATTAATGCCCTGACCGTAGATTGCTTTGTATGTTTATGTTTCTATTTTTTTGTTTGGTCAGGGTGTGATGTGGGTGGGCATTCTATGTTTGTATGTCTAGGTTTTGTATTTCTATGTTTATATATATATATATATATATATATAAAGTGAGCTAGCAAGTTTTTAAAATACATATTTTGTTGATATTTTGACATTTGTGAAAGCTTATGTAAAACGCTCATATCCTTGGCAAGAATACGAAGAGCTTTACAACAAGGTTCTCCCAAAGCAGGGTTTTGTAAAGGACTGCTTGGATGTAGAATGCTGACCTACCATATTCTCCTGTCAACCACGGAGGTTACATTTGTTCTCTGCTATCTAGCACAGCAGGACTCCACTCAGGGCAATAATCTGCCCTGGGCTGTCACTCACTCACAGTCCCTTGCACAGAAAGGTAAAACAGGAAAGTACTCTACACTTCCTCCCTCCATGGTTTGTGAGCACAAGACTGCAGGTAGATGAAGTCTGTCAGATAAGCCCTGAAGTGGCATACTGCATCCTGGTTGTGAGGACAGCGGTGCAGGACAGGTAGACTGTGTGTCCTGGTTGTGAGGACAGCAGTGCAGGACAGGTAGTCCGTGAGTCTCTGTGTGTGTCAGATAGGGCCCAAAGGGCATGGTGCAGCCTAGTACTTAAAGCTTCCAACACAAAGCAGGGCTGTCACGTCTCCTCTCCTCCTCTCCACCTATCCTCTCCACCCCCACCACTTCTCTACCACCCCTCTTCGCTTCCTCTCCCTCCTCTCTACCACCTCCTCTCCACCTCCCCCTCTCTACCTCCTCTCGACCTCCCCCTCTCCTCCTCCTCTCCTGCTCTCTCCACCTCCTCTCCACCCCCACCTCCTCTCACCTTCTCTAACTCCTCTCCTCCTCCTCTCCTCCTCTCAACCTCCACCCCCACCTCCTCTCCTCCTCTCCACCTCTCCTCTCCTCTCCACCTCCTCTCCACCTCCTCTCCACCCCCTCTCCACCTCCCCTCTTCACCTCCTCTCCCCCTCTCTAACTCCTCTCCTCCTCCTCTCTATCTCCTCTCAACCTCCACCCTCACCTCCTCTCCTCCTCTCTCCCTCCTCTCTATCTCCTCTCCTCTCCACCTCCTCCTCTCCTCCTCTCTCCCTCCTCTCTCCCTCCTCTCCACCTCCTCCTCTCCTCCTCTCCACCTCCTCCTCTCCTCTCCCCCTCATGTTCTCCTCTCCACCTCCTCATTTTCTCTCCACCTCCTCTCCTCTCGACTTCTCCTTTCCGCCTCCCCCTCTCCTCCTCCTCTCCACCTCCTATCCATCTCCTCTCTTCTCCACTCCTCTCTTCCCTCCTCCTCCCATCTCCTCTCCACCTCTCCTCATCTCTACCTCTCCACTTCCACATCCTCTTCTCTCCACATCCTCCGCCTCCTCCTCCTCCCCACCTGTCTCTAAACCTGCAGCTGTATAGACATAATTAACCCAGGCTGGTTGACTGTGGTTTAGCCTGACACCTCTACATCCCCCTTACTCTTCTGATCAACCTCAGCTCAGGTAAATAGTGGAATTAAGTACTGCTAAGTATCTTGTCGTGCACAAACAGATCAGGAACTCTGTTCCGTTGCTGCTGACATGTTGTTGTTGTTGAGCTCCTCCTCTGTTTTTGTTAGGTACCAGAACTACACTACCGTTCAAAAGTATGGGGTCACTTAGAAATGTCCATGTTTTTTAAAGAAAAGCAAAAAAAATAACATCAAATTGATCAGAAATAAAGTGTTGACATTGTTAATGTTGTAAATGAAGCTACAGTAGTCCTTTACAACATTAACAATGTCTACGCTGTATTTGTGATAAATTTTATGTTATTTTAATGGACAAAAAAAGAAGTGTTTTTCTTTAAAAAAAAACATGGACATTTCTAAGTGACCCCAAACTTTTAAACGATAGTAGACATCTTACAAAGCCATAGTCAGTTACACTCTTTGTAGAGGATTATCTGTCAACAATAGCCAGGTCCCCGAAAAGGCCGACATGTAGGCTATTGTAAGTCTCTGTTGCTAGGTATGTCTGCATGCTAAACCAAGATCTAGGCCTACTCGGAGCAAGTCAATGTGTATCGTGCTGATATTGCGTGCCTGGTGCACAGAAACCTGACAGATTCTAACCCTCCTACCAAGCAGGGAAAGAACTAACAGAAGCCCAGTTCTTTTTTTTTTCCAGAACAGTTTTGTTTTAGCAAGTTTCAGCCGAGGTAGAGTGGCTACCGTCTCTCTGTCCCGGAGGTCCAGCAAACTTAATCTCTCATGCACCCCCCCCCCCCCCCAACGCCAAAACAGACGGGAACTAATTTACTGCCTCATCCTCATTCTTTCAGCGGCGCCAAGTAGCTGTATACAGTACATACCAGATCAAAGCCGTAATTGAAAAATAATTATAGGCACTTAATCATAGAAAGCAGTGGGCTAATTGAAGTGGCAACAAGGAGACGAGCGGCGGCCCTCGGAATCGTGGCAGAATAGATGATATTGCATTGTCTTTAATGAAGCATCTTCTTCAATCCTCATTGTCTCTCGGATTAAATTGGAGAGGGCTATTAGCCTGGTTAATTGACTCTCTAATTTAGATCTCGCCCCACTGAATGCATAACGGATGCACGCCTGTCGGCCAATGATGTGTGCACTCTGTCACACCGTCCTGCTAGACTCCGATTGGTTAATTGCTCAGGGATTTTAGAAGTTTTCAGTCATTCTTCAAAATGGAACAGAACGGTGAGGTGTGAGACTCCGTTCCTCTCCTTCTCTCTCTCTCTCTCTCTCTCTCTCTCTCTCTCTCCTTCTATCTCTCTCTCTCTCTCTCTCTCCCTCTCTCTTTATGGCCTCTATTTGACAGAATTGTCAAATGTGTTCTGAAATCCTAATTGTCCTCCTTCTGACCTGTTCACATTCTCTAAAAGTTCCTGAGGCCCGTTGAGAAATGCAAATGGCACATTTCCGCTCAAGGCCTCTTTGCGTGAATGAAGGCGTTCTTATCACGCTCTCTGCAAACGTCTCCCCTGCTGTGACGGTGGAGAGACAGCCTGGTTGGAGACAGCCTGCTCCAGCTCTGCCCTCTAGTGGTGAAAGGCTGGTAGTAAAGTGATTGCTGTCAGAACAAGAAGCCATTTGAGAAGGAGTTCTGCTTTCCCCAAATGACACCCTATTCCATATAAAGTGCACTACTTTTGACCAGGGTCCATGTTATACCCCGGGGGGCCCATGTTAAAAAGGGAATAGGGTGCCATTTAGAACTCAGTCGAGGAGGTCAAGGCAGGCATCTGACGGTAAAAGGAGGGTAGTTTGAAGTAAATAAATGCACCTATTTTACCACCATTTCCCAGGGCAGCCTTTCATCATTTTCAACAAGAGAGAGGTGTGTTTTTGTGTTCCTTCCTTTTCTCTGTGGCCTCACTAATGGAAGTCAAAATTCACTAATGAAATGGAAACTCGGCGTAAAGGTAAAAATGCCCCCTAAAAAGTTACAGCCCTGAAAACTTTTCTACAACAGCACTTGTAAAATGACAGTGGGCTGATAAAGCCGCCAGATGACTTCGAAATTGGACGTCTGTCCATGTCCTCAGGACGTCTGGAAATGCTTTCAAAACCCGACCACTAGGGGCAGCAGTGAGCGCAATTACCATCGACTAGGCATGGGTTTGCTAGGGTATTGTAGACAGTGGTGGATGGATGGTTGTAATCACATGACTCCAGAACCGAAGGTCGTGTCTTCAATATCAGTGGTAGACACATTTTTTTTAAAACTTAATCCTATCCCAAACCTTAACCCTTCACTCAACTTAAGGTTGTAACCCTATCCAAAACCTTAACTTCAGAACAGAATGATGAGGAGCAGCAGGAGCAACCGATTTGATTTGAGGGTGTCACACTTGGAAATGTGATGTTTGGACGTCAGAATCTGAAGTGAAATTGGTAAAAAAAAAAAAAAAAGTGAGATCTTGTTGGCCCTTGTCAAAAGTAGTACACTATCTACAGATGTAGGATCATAATTTGTGTGTGCTACAACAAGAAAATAATCCTGCAGCAACTGGGAAAAGTGAATTATCATATGGATTATGATCATAGGCCTTTTTAAACCTCAAATGCACTACAAGTTTTAAGAGACGATCCTACATCTGTAGGGAATAGAGTGCATTTGGGATAAAGCCATAGTCTACTCTGCTGCAAGAACTACAGTGCCACTCTACGGACAGTGATAACACTAAGTAGTAAGGTTGCTGTGTGAATATGTACAAAATACTACTACTGGTATACTACTTGAATACGGCCTAATGTCACGTTGGTGTGAAAGATCGGGAGACAGAAGCAGGAATGCGTAATAGGATTTTTTATTAATTAAACCCAAATTACGGCGAGCCGTGTAAAGGCATGGGGACGAAGACCAAACAAACACGTAACGAAAACACAGGGTTGAAACCCCAAACAAAAGAGTGAGGAGTATCTCGAATAAATAACACCGTAATCATCTGCGCAATCCACAAGGCCACGAAAGCCCAAAACACACAGCACAGGTACTCAAACGCACCAACGGACATTGTAACAATAATCAACCTCCCAATGGAAACCAAAGGGCTCATATACAGTGAGGGGAAAAAAGTATTTGATCCCCTGCTGATTTTGTACGTTTGCCCACTGACAAAGAAATGATCAGTCTATAATTTTAATGGTAGGTTTATTTGAACAGTGAGAGACAGAATAACAACAAAAAAATCCAGAAAAACGCATGTCAAAAATGTTATAAATTGATTTGCATTTTAATGAGGGAAATAGGTATTTGACCCCCTCTCAATCAGAAAGATTTCTGGCTCCCAGGTGTCTTTTATACAGGTAACAAACTGAGTTTAGGAGCACACTCTTAAAGGGAGTGCTCCTAATCTCAGTTTGTTACCTGTATAAAAGACACCTGTCCACAGAAGCAATCAATCAATCAGATTCCAAACTCTCCACCATGGCCAAGACCAAAGAGCTCCCCAAGGATGTCAGGGACAAGACTGTAGACCTACACAAGGCTGGAATGGGCTACAAGACCATCGCCAAGCAGCTTGGTGAGAAGGTGACAACAGTCGGTGCGATTATTTGCAAATGGAAGAAAAACAAAAGAACTGTCCATCTCCCTCGGCCTGGGGCTCCATGCAAGATCTCACCTAATGGAGTTGCAATGATCATGAGAACGGTGAGGAATCAGCCCAGAACTACACGGGGGGGATCTTGTCAATGATCTTAAGGCAGCTGGGACCATAGTCACCATGAAAACAATTGGTAACACACTACGCCGTGAAGGACTGAAATCCTGCAGCGCCCGCAAGGTCCCCCTGCTCAAGAAAGCACATATACATGGCCGTCTGAAGTTTGCCAATGAACATCTGAATGATTCAGAGGACAACTGGATGAACGTGTTGTGGTCAGATGAGACCAAAATGGAGCTCTTTGGCATCAACTCAACTCGCCGTGTTTGGAGGAGGAGGAATGCTGCCTATGACCCCAAGAACACCATCCCTACCATCAAACTTGGAGGTGGATCCATTATGCTTTGGGGGTGTTTTTCCTGCTAAGGGGACAGGACATCTTCACCGCATCAAAGGGACGATGGACGGGGGCATGTACCGTCAAATCTTGGGTGAGAATCTCCTTCCCTCAGCCAGTGCATTGAAAATGGGTCGTGGATGGGTATTCCAGCATGACAATGAGCCAAAACACATGACCAAGGCAACAAAGGAGTGGCTCAAGAAAAAGCACATTAAGGTCCTGGAGTGGCCTAGCCATTCTCCAGACCTTAAGCCCATAGAAAATCTGTGGAGGGAGCTGTAGGTTCGAGTTGACAAACGTCAGCCTTGAAACCTTAATGACTTGGAGAAGATCTGCAAAGAGTGGGACAAAATTCCTCCTGAGATGTGTGCAAACCTGGTGGCCAACTACAAGAAACGTCTGACCTCTGTGATTGCCAACAAGGGTTTTGCCACCAAGTACTAAGTCATGTTTTGCAGAGGGGTCAAATACTTATTTCCCTCATTAAAATGCAAATCAATTTTGAACTTTTTTGACATGCGTTTTTCTGGATTTTTTTGTTGTTGTTATTCTGTCTCTCACTGTTCAAATAAACCTACCATTAAAATTATAGACTGATCATTTCTTTGTCAGTGGGCAAACGTACAAAATCAGCAGGGGATCAAATACTTTTTTCCCTCACTGTATACAAATACAATCAGTGGGAATAGGTGTTGTGCTTTCGTACTGAAGGTAGGTAAGGAGTCAAGCGCAGGACAGCAGAGATGTCAATCTAGCGTTTTTTAATAGGTACAGGTACAAACACAAAAAAAAACCACCCAAGACAATGGGAACTCACAGTTACTCACGGAAGGAGAAAAAAAACAACGCTACTTACTATAATAAACACACGTGAATGAACTGAGGAAAGCCTCCACAAGCAACATGAAAATAATCCCACACAAGACTAAGCGGGGAAACAGGAATTAAAGCAAATGAAAACCAGGTGTGAGAGAAACAAAGACAAAACAAATGGAAAAAGAAAAATGGATCGGTGATGGCTAGTAGGCCGGCGACTACGACTGCCGAGCACCGCCCGAGCACCGCCCGAGCACCGCCCGAACATGGAGAGGAACCACCTTCGGTGGAAGTCGTGACAATAGGAGCCAGGTGTATGTAATGAAAGTTCCCAGAGGGATCCATGACACCTAAATTCCATTATTCTAAAACTATAAAACAACTTTTATTAAATATTATAGCTTAGTATTTATTGAACCCTGTTCCCAGGAATGAGAAAAATGCTTGTGTTCTCTTCATGTCTTATCAGACCGTTGAGGTGGTCTACTACAGGCACCATATCTGCTCCATTTCTCTGGGCGAACCCCCCATCTAATCTTTTTATCTAACTGATTAGAGTTCTAACGACCTGAGAAGGCCATTCCACTACAATACAGTCTCACAGCATATCTCTGTTGACTCTCACATTTTCATAAACTACAAAGAGACATTGGCCTTTCTGTTTGTTAGAATGAGCCGGTATAGCTTTCAGGTATAGCCATCATTCTTTCTGTCACTTTCTATCATATTAAATATATAACGTACTTCTAGCAAAGTTAAAAAAATATTTTTCAAAATTGAATTTGTGCTACTATAACAGATATTTTTCTGTCAGGAACCGGCATATTCCGTTGAATAAATCCATTTCATCTTTTGGATGTTATATTAAATGACCTGAAATTACCGATATTTTGTGTCTCTCTCGAACGCAGGTGCCTGACATTTCTTTTCAAGATATCAGCCTTTGTCAAATTGGTTTCAGTTCTCCACAACGATACAATCATATCAGTATTTTCTATTTACCTTAGCTTGACTGGCTGACTGACTGGCTGGCTGGCTGGCTGGCTGGTGGTGATACAGAACTACTGTGTGTCAATAGAGTCATCGGGTATCATTATTAAAAAGGGACAGAAACAGACACAAAACACAGAACCAAAGTAGCAAATGCTTTTCTATCCGCATCGAGGATGCGTTAGATACTTACTGTGTATCCTTAAGTTTAAGGCATGAATCTAAAAAATTAATAAAAACTGCTTGTATAGAGAAATATCTGACTTCATGCTGCTAGCTACAAAGTATAGACATCAAATATGCAACATGTTAAATACTGTAGGTTGAGTGTTCATTTGACTTCTAGGTTCTCAGATCAGTTTGAGAAACTCCTGTAATGAGAGGACCCCCCCCCCCCCCCCCCCCACACACACACACACACACACTGATGTAATGAGAGGACCCCCCCCACACACACACACATACTGATGTAATGAGAGGAAACCCCCCCCCCCACATTGATGTAATGAGAGGACCCCCCCCCCCCCCACACACACACACTGAAGTAATGAGAGGACCCCCCCCACACTGATGTAATGAGAGGACCCCCCCCCCCCCCACACACACACACACACTGATGTAATGAGAGGACCCCCCCCCCCCCCCCTCCCACACACACACACACTGATGTAATGAGAGGAAACCCCCCCACACTGATGTAATGAGTGGACCCACCCCACACTGATGTAATGAGTGGACCCCCCCTGGGCTAAATGTGGAGTATCAATTCAGAAATGGAATACGTAGTCTTGTTATCAAAGTATTGGTCAACCTCTTAGCTTCCTGTGTGACCGTTACACCTCCCGTAACCTCCTACGCCCCTCCCAACTGTAAGGGGTACGTCCCAAATGCCACCCTATTTGCTATATAGTGAACTACTTTTGCCCAGAGATCATGGTCAAATGAAGTGCACCATATAAGGGAATTGGGTGGCATTCGGGACGTAGGCGATGACTTGGCAGCAGTGGGCAAACACAGAAGGACAGATGTAACAGTCTTTCATGAGGTCAAGCCTGCCAGTATCCGATTCACTTCAAACACAGCGAGTCAAAAAGCCCCGTCTCGGTGTTGGCACTGTGGCATTAGAAACAATCAGAAGCTGAGAGACTCTGCAGTAGCTAAGGTTCCTTCTTTTTTTTTGTTATTTTTTTGCCTACCGAGAGAAGAAAGAAGAAGGTTGTGATAGCGTTGAACGTTAGCTTCACCAGAGAGACAGAGAGGTAGGAGTTGGTTTCCCACCGAGACAGAAGAGAGAGAGAGAGAGAGGCATTCTGCATCATGGCGGCGACCCTGTGCCAGGTGATGGGCTTTGTGCTGAGCCTACTGGGTGTGGGTGGGATTATAGCCGCCACTGGGATGGACCAGTGGGCAACGGAGGACCTGTACGACAACCCTGTGACCGCCATCTTCTCCTACTCAGGACTCTGGAGATCCTGTGTCCGGCAGAGCTCCGGATTCACAGAGTGCCGACCCTACTTCACCATCCTGGGGCTACCAGGTACGACAGGGTAGCCTAGTGGTTAGAGCGTTGGACTAGTAACCAGAAGGTTGCAAGTTCAAACCCCCGAGCTGACAAGGTACAAATCTGTTGTTCTGCCCCTGAACAGGCAGTTAACCCACTGTTCCTAGACTGTCATCAAAAATAAGAATTTGTTCTTAACTGACTTGCCTAGTAAAATCAATAAATAAACACTATACCAAATATTCTGATTAAAGGTTGACTGAGACCAAAACGGAGAATTAGATCCATTAAATGGTTGGCATCAAGATCACTGACGTGCTAGAGTTTTCCATATTTAAAAAAAAAAAACGTTCACCATTGTCAACCAGGTACGACGAACGCCATTGTCCTCATACAGTTGCGGCAGCCTCTGTAGTGACCAGAGCAACAAGTTGACATGACACAAGCTCTTTGACTCAACATGTAAATAGTAACTCGTCGATTTACTGTGATAGTTTAGTTTACTATGGATCCAGTTCAATAGTTCATTGAATGCTGGACAAATTTCCATTTTATTACACACACAAAAAAAGCCAAGAAAGCCAGGAAAAGTAGGATATTAGTTTATGCTAGGTTAATTTACACAACGTATGAATAGATGGTAATATTGATGGATCAGTAAGAGTCACACCACTGTGGGGATAGACTCAGGATCATAAATAAGAAGTAGGTTAATATTGTAGGGTTTGTAGTGATTGGGGAAATGGCTAAATAGTTTGAATTTTGTTCCCCGAGAACCACATATGAAAAGAAGGTCAAGCGAGGCACACCCTTCGTTAGTCACGTAAGCGTGGAAACTCTTACTGAAAGTACAACCGTTGCCCGAAACTGTGACAGCAACTCATGAAAATGATTTGCAAACACCTGATAAGGTTCGTTCCCTGTTCAAGAGTACATAGTGATAAGAACCAGAGGATAGACAGCCATTTCATGACTTCATTTACATCATGAAGACAAGGAGGGGTTTGACATCGAACAAAAAAGGAACCTAAAATGGCCGCCACAAAGATTATTTTATCGGCTTTATGCTGGTTGCATTGGGCCAGTTTTTGATATCTGCTGCCACAGCCATCTGGGGTTTACAGAACCATTATTTCTCATCTCGATTAAGTTTTATATGTTGAGTACATCTCAAAGGTGTGGCTCTGTCTAAACAATATATTACATTTGTTTTTCTAAGTACACATTCATTAATGGAATAAAACAAACATTTGTTTCTTTCACTTGACTTTGAAACCAACCATTTTGAGCATTTCTAATCTAGTTTCTTCAGCAGTGTTTGATCTTTAACAGTGCTTGTTAAAAACAGGAAGGGAGATTATCTTCCTGCGAAACAAAATATAGTTTAGTAATAAGGTGGTTCATTTTAAAGAATAGAGGCCATGATGAAAAGGCCATGATCAATAAATGGTCAAATTTGTTTGTTTTTTTTTCCTCACAAAATTTAGATTTTGATAGACGCACCAGAGATATTTGTTTTTGTTTCACAAAATCTAGTTGTGTTGATTTAAACAACTTTACTAGATCAGTTCAATCTTTTAAAAAAAAAATACCCTAGAGTTGATAGACGCACCAGAGATATTTGTTTAAGCACGGGCTGCGTTTTAATCCACCACATCCGTCTATGTAATTCTTCTCAAATCCGCAGTGAACTGTGGCAGAGCTACAGCTCTGTTTGTCAGGAGACATCCTGAAACTCGGGTCTTCTCACATCTGCAGTGGACTGTGGCAGAGCTACAGCTCTGTTTGTCACGAGACATCCTGGAACTCGGGTCTTCTCACATCTGCAGTGGACTGTGGCAGAGCTACAGCTCTGTTTGTCACGAGACATCCTGGAACTCGGGTCTTCTCACATCTGCAGTGGACTGTGGCAGAGCTACAGCTCTGTTTGTCAGGAGACATCCTGAAACTCGGGTCTTCTCAAATCCGCAGTGGACTGTGGCAGAGCTACAGCTCTGTTTGTCAGGAGACATCCTGAAACTCGGGTCTTCTCACAACTGCAGTGGACTGTGGCAGACCTACAGCTCTGTTTGTCACGAGACATCCTGAAACTCGGGTCTTCTCACAACTGCAGTGGACTGTGGCAGAGCTACAGCTCTGTTTGTCACGAGACATCCTGAAACTCGGGTCTTCTCACATCTGCAGTGGACTGTGGCAGAGCTACAGCTCTGTTTGTCACGAGACATCCTGGAACTCGGGTCTTCTCACATCTGCAGTGGACTGTGGCAGACCTACAGCTCTGTTTGTCACGAGACATTCTGAAACTCGGGTCTTCTCACAACTGCAGTGGACTGTGGCAGACCTACAGCTCTGTTTGTTACGAGACATCCTGAAACTCGGGTCTTCTCACAACTGCAGTGGACTGTGGCAGAGCTACAGCTCTGTTTGTCACGAGACATCCTGAAACTCGGGTCTTCTCACATCTGCAGTGGACTGTGGCAGAGCTACAGCTCTGTTTGTCACGAGACATCCTGAAACTCGGGTCTTCTCACATCTGCAGTGGACTGTGGCAGACCTACAGCTCTGTTTGTCACGAGACATCCTGAAACTCGGGTCTTCTCAAATCCGCAGTGGACTGTGGCAGACCTACAGCTCTGTTTGTCACGAGACATCCTGAAACTCGGGTCTTCTCACATCTGCAGTGGACTGTGGCAGACCTACAGCTCTGTTTGTCACGAGACATCCTGAAACTCGGGTCTTCTCACATCTGCAGTGGACTGTGGCAGAGCTACAGCTCTGTTTGTCACGAGACATCCTGAAACTCGGGTCTTCTCACATCTGCAGTGGACTGTGGCAGAGCTACAGCTCTGTTTGTCACGAGACATCCTGAAACTCGGGTCTTCTCACATCTGCAGTGGACTGTGGCAGAGCTACAGCTCTGTTTGTCACGAGACATCCTGAAACTCGGGTCTTCTCACATCTGCAGTGGACTGTGGCAGAGCTACAGCTCTGTTTGTCAGGAGACATCCTGAAACTCGGGTCTTCTCACATCTGCAGTGGACTGTGGCAGAGCTACAGCTCTGTTTGTCAGGAGACATCCTGAAACTCGGGTCTTCTCACATCTGCAGTGGACTGTGGCAGAGCTACAGCTCTGTTTGTCACGAGACATCCTGAAATTCGCGTCTTCTCGCGAAAATGTCTGTAGCGTCCGAACGATTTGGCCTAACAACGAATATGACCCCCCCACCATGGAAAGAGGAGACTCTCACAAACACGATGGTGTTCTACAGTCCCCACAAGTGTCATGGGACTTGTCTGAAGGTAACCCGTTACCGGTTAAAACAATTTTTTATGGAAGTAGTTTTCCTCAAAAATAATATGGGTTAATAAATATGTTTCCAAACAACACTAACATTTTTCTCCTGAACTTTTTAAAAAAAATATCTCCTAGATATAGGACAGACACTTCCAAACTTTATTCCTTGTGATTTATTTTTTTGAATGTCTGTTTTGCAATTAATGAATGTGTTATTTCATACATTTCTATGGGCTATAGCAGTAAAGGCCATATTCTATATTTGATCAGAAAATTATATATTTTTATCAATTGAGACCTACAGGGGACCTACAGAGACCTACAGGGGACGTACAGAGACCTACAGGGGTCGTATAGAGACCTACAGGGGTCGTACAGAGACCTACAGGGGACGTACAGAGACCTACAGGGGTCGTACAGAGACCTACAGGGGACCTACAGGGGGGACCTACAGGGGACGTACAGAGACCTACAGGGGGGACCTACAGGGGACGTGCAGAGACCTACAGGGGGGACCTACAGGGGGGACCTACAGGGGACGTACAGAGACCTACAGGGGGGACCTACAGGGGACGTACAGAGACCTACAGAGACCTACAGGGGGGACCTACAGGGGACATACAGAGACCTACAGGGGACGTACAGAGACCTACAGGGGACGTACAGAGACCTACAGGGGGGACCTACAGGGGAGACCTACAGGGGACGTACAGAGACCTACAGGGGGGACCTACAGGGGAGACCTACAGGGGACGTACAGAGACCTACAGGGGACGTACAGAGACCTACAGGGGGGACCTACAGGGGGGACCTACAGGGTAAGTACAGAGACCTACAGGGGGGACCTACAGGGGACGTACAGAGACCTACAGGGGACGTACAGAGACCTACAGGGGTCCTAAAAGAGCTAAATGAGCCATGGTATGACCTTCTTAAAACCATTCCAAATGTTAGCTTAGTAGAAACAAAGGAAAGCAGTACTTATAGGATACACACAATAACGAGTCACCTACAGTAAGTACCAAATAAAGACAAGTATATCTGACTGTATGTTTTGGTTTGACCTGTAGACTAGTATATCTGACTGTGTGTTTTGGTTTGACCTGTAGACTAGTCTATCTGACTGTGTGTTTTGGTTTGACCTGTAGGCTAGTCTATCTGACTGTATGTTTTAGTTTGACCTGTAGACTAGTCTATCTGACTGTGTGTTTTAGTTTGACCTGTAGACTAGTCTATCTGACTGTGTGTTTTGGTTTGACTTGTAGACTAGTCTATCTGACTGTGTGTTTTAGTTTGACTTGTAGACTAGTTTATCTGACTGTGTGTTTTAGTTTGACCTGTAGACTAGTCTATCTGACTGTGTGTTTTAGTTTGACCTGTAGACTAGTCTATCTGACTGTGTGTTTTGGTTTGACCTGTAGACTAGTCTATCTGACTGTGTGTTTTAGTTTGACCTGTAGACTAGTCTATCTGACTGTGTGTTTTAGTTTGACCTGTAGACTAGTCTATCTGACTGTGTGTTTTGGTTTGACCTGTAGACTAGTTTATCTAGTCTATCTGACTGTGTGTTTTAGTTTGACCTGTAGACTAGTCTATCTGACTGTGTGTTTTGGTTTGACCTGTAGACTAGTCTATCTGACTGTATGTTTTAGTTTGACCTGTAGACTAGTCTATCTGACTGTGTGTTTTGGTTTGACCTGTAGACTAGTCTATCTGACTGTATGTTTTAGTTTGACCTGTAGACTAGTCTATCTGACTGTGTGTTTTAGTTTGACCTGTAGACTAGTCTATCTGACTGTGTGTTTTGGTTTGACCTGTAGGCTAGTCTATCTGACTGTGTGTTTTAGTTTGACCTGTAGACTAGTCTATCTGACTGTGTGTTTTGGTTTGACCTGTAGACTAGTCTATCTGACTGTGTGTTTTAGTTTGACTTGTAGACTAGTCTATCTGACTGTGTGTTTTAGTTTGACCTGTAGACTAGTCTATCTGACTGTGTGTTTTGGTTTGACCTGTAGACTAGTCTATCTGACTGTGTGTTTTAGTTTGACTTGTAGACTAGTCTATCTGACTGTGTGTTTTAGTTTGACCTGTAGACTAGTCTATCTGACTGTGTGTTTTAGTTTGACCTGTAGACTAGTCTATCTGACTGTGTGTTTTAGTTTGACCTGTAGACTAGTTTATCTGACTGTGTGTTTTGGTTTGACTTGTAGACTAGTCTATCTGACTGTGTGTTTTAGTTTGACCTGTAGGCTAGTCTATCTGACTGTGTGTTTTGGTTTGACCTGTAGACTAGTCTATCTGACTGTGTGTTTTAGTTTGACCTGTAGACTAGTCTATCTGACTGTATGTTTTGGTTTGACTTGTAGACTAGTATATCTGACTGTATGTTTTGGTTTGACCTGTAGACTAGTCTATCTGACTGTGTGTTTTAGTTTGACCTGTAGACTAGTCTATCTGACTGTGTGTTTTAGTTTGACCTGTAGACTAGTCTATCTGACTGTGTGTTTTAGTTTGACCTGTAGACTAGTCTATCTGACTGTATGTTTTGGTTTGACTTGTAGACTAGTCTATCTGACTGTGTGTTTTGGTTTGACCTGTAGACTAGTCTATCTGACTGTGTGTTTTAGTTTGACCTGTAGACTAGTTTATCTGACTGTGTGTTTTAGTTTGACTTGTAGACTAGTCTATCTGACTGTGTGTTTTAGTTTGACCTGTAGACTAGTTTATCTGACTGTGTGTTTTAGTTTGACTTGTAGACTAGTCTATCTGACTGTGTGTTTTAGTTTGACCTGTAGACTAGTCTATCTGACTGTGTGTTTTAGTTTGACCTGTAGACTAGTCTATCTGACTGTGTGTTTTGGTTTGACCTGTAGACTAGTCTATCTGACTGTGTGTTTTGGTTTGACCTGTAGACTAGTCTATCTGACTGTGTGTTTTAGTTTGACTTGTAGACTAGTCTATCTGACTGTGTGTTTTAGTTTGACCTGTAGACTAGTTTATCTGACTGTGTGTTTTGGTTTGACCTGTAGACTAGTCTATCTGACTGTGTGTTTTGGTTTGACCTGTAGACTAGTCTATCTGACTGTGTGTTTTAGTTTGACCTGTAGACTAGTTTATCTGACTGTGTGTTTTGGTTTGACCTGTAGACTAGTCTATCTGACTGTGTGTTTTGGTTTGACCTGTAGACTAGTCTATCTGACTGTATGTTTTGGTTTGACCTGTAGACTAGTCTATCTGACTGTGTGTTTTGGTTTGACCTGTAGACTAGTTTATCTAGTCTATCTGACTGTGTGTTTTGGTTTGACCTGTAGACTAGTTTATCTGACTGTGTGTTTTGGTTTGACCTGTAGACTAGTCTATCTGGCTGTATGTTTTGGTTTGACCTGTAGACTAGTCTATCTGACTGTGTGTTTTGGTTTGACCTGTAGACTAGTTTATCTAGTCTATCTGACTGTGTGTTTTGGTTTGACCTGTAGACTAGTTTATCTAGTCTATCTGACTGTGTGTTTTGGTTTGACCTGTAGACTAGTCTATCTGACTGTATGTTTTGGTTTGACCTGTAGACTAGTCTATCTGGCTGTATGTTTTGGTTTGACCTGTAGACTAGTCTATCTGACTGTGTGTTTTGGTTTGACCTGTAGACTAGTTTATCTAGTCTATCTGACTGTGTGTTTTGGTTTGACCTGTAGACTAGTTTATCTAGTCTATCTGACTGTGTGTTTTAGTTTGACTTGTAGACTAGTCTATCTGACTGTGTGTTTTAGTTTGACTTGTAGACTAGTCTATCTGACTGTGTGTTTTGGTTTGACCTGTAGACTAGTTTATCTGACTGTGTGTTTTAGTTTGACCTGTAGACTAGTCTATCTGACTGTGTGTTTTAGTTTGACCTGTAGACTAGTCTATCTGACTGTATGTTTTGGTTTGACTTGTAGACTAGTCTATCTGACTGTGTGTTTTAGTTTGACCTGTAGACTAGTCTATCTGACTGTATGTTTTGGTTTGACTTGTAGACTAGTCTATCTGACTGTGTGTTTTAGTTTGACCTGTAGACTAGTCTATCTGACTGTGTGTTTTGGTTTGACCTGTAGACTAGTCTATCTGGCTGTATGTTTTGGTTTGACCTGTAGACTAGTCTATCTGACTGTGTGTTTTGGTTTGACTTGTAGACTAGTCTATCTGACTGTGTGTTTTAGTTTGACCTGTAGACTAGTCTATCTGACTGTGTGTTTTAGTTTGACCTGTAGACTAGTCTATCTGACTGTGTGTTTTAGTTTGACCTGTAGACTAGTCTATCTGACTGTGTGTTTTAGTTTGACCTGTAGACTAGTCTATCTGACTGTGTGTTTTAGTTTGACCTGTAGACTAGTCTATCTGACTGTGTGTTTTAGTTTGACCTGTAGACTAGTCTATCTGACTGTGTGTTTTAGTTTGACCTGTAGACTAGTCTATCTGACTGTGTGTTTTAGTTTGACCTGTAGACTAGTCTATCTGACTGTGTGTTTTAGTTTGACCTGTAGACTAGTCTATCTGACTGTGTGTTTTAGTTTGACCTGTAGACTAGTCTATCTGACTGTGTGTTTTAGTTTGACTTGTAGACTAGTCTATCTGACTGTGTGTTTTAGTTTGACTTGTAGACTAGTCTATCTGACTGTGTGTTTTGGTTTGACCTGTAGACTAGTCTATCTGACTGTGTGTTTTGGTTTGACCTGTAGACTAGTCTATCTGACTGTGTGTTTTGGTTTGACTTGTAGACTAGTCTATCTGACTGTGTGTTTTAGTTTGACCTGTAGACTAGTCTATCTGACTGTGTGTTTTAGTTTGACCTGTAGACTAGTCTATCTGACTGTGTGTTTTAGTTTGACCTGTAGACTAGTCTATCTGACTGTGTGTTTTAGTTTGACTTGTAGACTAGTCTATCTGACTGTATGTTTTGGTTTGACCTGTAGACTAGTCTATCTGACTGTGTGTTTTAGTTTGACCTGTAGACTAGTCTATCTGACTGTGTGTTTTGGTTTGACCTGTAGACTAGTCTATCTGACTGTGTGTTTTGGTTTGACCTGTAGACTAGTCTATCTGACTGTGTGTTTTAGTTTGACCTGTAGACTAGTCTATCTGACTGTGTGTTTTGGTTTGACCTGTAGACTAGTCTATCTGGCTGTATGTTTTGGTTTGACTTGTAGACTAGTCTATCTGACTGTGTGTTTTAGTTTGACTTGTAGACTAGTTTATCTAGTCTATCTGACTGTGTGTTTTGGTTTGACCTGTAGACTAGTTTATCTGACTGTGTGTTTTAGTTTGACTTGTAGACTAGTTTATCTAGTCTATCTGACTGTGTGTTTTGGTTTGACCTGTAGACTAGTTTATCTGACTGTGTGTTTTAGTTTGACTTGTAGACTAGTCTATCTGACTGTGTGTTTTAGTTTGACCTGTAGACTAGTCTATCTGACTGTGTGTTTTAGTTTGACTTGTAGACTAGTCTATCTGACTGTGTGTTTTAGTTTGACCTGTAGACTAGTCTATCTGACTGTGTGTTTTGGTTTGACCTGTAGACTAGTCTATCTGACTGTGTGTTTTGGTTTGACCTGTAGACTAGTCTATCTGACTGTGTGTTTTAGTTTGACTTGTAGACTAGTCTATCTGACTGTGTGTTTTAGTTTGACCTGTAGACTAGTCTATCTGACTGTGTGTTTTGGTTTGACCTGTAGACTAGTCTATCTGACTGTGTGTTTTAGTTTGACCTGTAGACTAGTCTATCTGACTGTGTGTTTTAGTTTGACCTGTAGACTAGTCTATCTGACTGTGTGTTTTAGTTTGACTTGTAGACTAGTCTATCTGACTGTGTGTTTTAGTTTGACCTGTAGACTAGTCTATCTGACTGTGTGTTTTAGTTTGACCTGTAGACTAGTATATCTGACTGTGTGTTTTGGTTTGACCTGTAGACTAGTCTATCTGACTGTGTGTTTTAGTTTGACTTGTAGACTAGTTTATCTAGTCTATCTGACTGTGTGTTTTGGTTTGACCTGTAGACTAGTCTATCTGACTGTGTGTTTTAGTTTGACTTGTAGACTAGTTTATCTAGTCTATCTGACTGTGTGTTTTGGTTTGACCTGTAGACTAGTTTATCTGACTGTGTGTTTTAGTTTGACTTGTAGACTAGTTTATCTAGTCTATCTGACTGTGTGTTTTGGTTTGACCTGTAGACTAGTTTATCTGACTGTGTGTTTTAGTTTGACTTGTAGACTAGTCTATCTGACTGTGTGTTTTAGTTTGACCTGTAGACTAGTCTATCTGACTGTGTGTTTTGGTTTGACCTGTAGACTAGTCTATCTGACTGTGTGTTTTAGTTTGACCTGTAGACTAGTCTATCTGACTGTGTGTTTTGGTTTGACCTGTAGACTAGTCTATCTGACTGTGTGTTTTAGTTTGACCTGTAGACTAGTATATCTGACTGTGTGTTTTGGTTTGACCTGTAGACTAGTCTATCTGACTGTGTGTTTTAGTTTGACCTGTAGACTAGTCTATCTGACTGTGTGTTTTAGTTTGACTTGTAGACTAGTCTATCTGACTGTGTGTTTTGGTTTGACCTGTAGACTAGTCTATCTGACTGTGTGTTTTGGTTTGACCTGTAGACTAGTCTATCTGACTGTGTGTTTTGGTTTGACCTGTAGACTAGTCTATCTGACTGTGTGTTTTAGTTTGACTTGTAGACTAGTCTATCTGACTGTGTGTTTTGGTTTGACCTGTAGACTAGTCTATCTGACTGTGTGTTTTAGTTTGACCTGTAGACTAGTCTATCTGACTGTGTGTTTTGGTTTGACCTGTAGACTAGTCTATCTGACTGTGTGTTTTGGTTTGACCTGTAGACTAGTCTATCTGACTGTGTGTTTTAGTTTGACCTGTAGACTAGTCTATCTGACTGTGTGTTTTAGTTTGACCTGTAGACTAGTCTATCTGACTGTGTGTTTTGGTTTGACCTGTAGACTAGTCTATCTGACTGTGTGTTTTAGTTTGACCTGTAGACTAGTCTATCTGACTGTGTGTTTTGGTTTGACCTGTAGACTAGTCTATCTGACTGTGTGTTTTGGTTTGACCTGTAGACTAGTCTATCTGACTGTGTGTTTTAGTTTGACTTGTAGACTAGTCTATATCTGACTGTGTGTTTTAGTTTGACCTGTAGACTAGTCTATCTGACTGTGTGTTTTGGTTTGACCTGCAGCTATGCTCCAAGCTGTGCGGGCCCTGATGATAGTGGGGATGGTCCTGGGAGCCATCGGTTGTCTGGTCGCCATCTTTGCCCTCAAGTGTCTGAAGATGGGGAACATGGAGGACAGCGTCAAGGCTACCATGACGTTGACCTCTGGGGTCATGTTTCTGCTCGGAGGTGAGGTGATGTTGTGGTAATGTTGTGGTGATGTTGTGGTGATGTTGTGGTAATGTTTTGGTGATGTTTTGGTATTGATGTTCATAACTGGCAAGCAAAATCTTTCTGATTCTAATTTGGGTTTAAAGCCAAAAAGACACATTTCTGTGATCTGAAAATGACAATGTAATTTCCATCCTCCTTAGGTGTTTGTGGCATTGCTGGAGTGTCGGTCTTTGCCAACCTAATCGTTAGCAGCTTCCGGTTCACCACCTATGCAGATGGTGGATATGGAGGAGGAGGAGTACTGGGGGGAGGATTAGGAGGAATGGGAGGATCTCTCACTCCCAGGTACATTAAAGCCCTCAAACAGTCTTTTATTCATTGTTTTAATTGTCACTGTAGTCTAATAAATCAGTGTGTGTGTTTATTTTTTTTATTTTTTTAATAGATTAACTCCAAATATATTTTTGTATCATTTGTGTAATTGAAAACGCTCGGTCTAATCTTGTGGGCGTGTCAATACAAATGTAAATATATTTACGTACACAGCCCTGATTGGTGGATAGGATCGTCTGGACTCTAGAGCCTACCCAGCTTGCCCCTTTAAAGTAGGAGGATACATATGCAAATAAAAGATGACTGGTCATTGGTCAAAAAAAAAATCAGATCAGATTGTGATGTCATGATCTGGGCCAAAAATTCCAGGCATTATTTTTCAAACAGCTCTTACAGAATTTTTTGGAGGGTTATTTTCAACCTCATAGTGTGGAAATATCATCAAAACAAATGGCAAAATCAAGTTAAAATAAAAACTGTACTGGCCCTTTAACTGCAGCATGAGAAGAATGCACTTATGTTGTGTCCAAAATGGCACCTTATTACATATATAGTGCACAACTATTGACCAGTGTCTTATGGGATAAGATACGGCATTTGTTTCTATTAGTGGACATGAACAAGTGGTATAAAATGAATATGTGGGCCCTGGTCAAAAGTAGTACACTATGTAGGGAAGAGTGTGGCATTTGGGTGGCAAGCCTTGGTACATAAGTTGGTATCAATTATAAGGTGATGATGGCAATTTGTAATTTTTTTTTTACGTGTCAATGTATCTCCTTGGTTTCTCAGGTACACCTTTGGCTCCGCCCTCTTTGTGGGGTGGATAGGCGGAGCCGTGCTGGTCGTGGGAGGGGTTATGATGTGCATGGCCTGTCGGGGGATGGTTCCACCAGAGGAGAAGAGACCAAAGTAGGTTGCATTTTTCTCCACCAGATCACGAGTCAGAGAAACATTCCCTCGATAAAATCACATCATTCTCAAGAAAAAACAAGCATAAAAGAACTTTCAAATCATGAAACACATGCCTCACACACGGTCTTATACATTAAAGTTATAGTGTGACCAAACTTTCCAAGTAATTCCTGAATATTCCCGTGTTAATTCTTAATCACAAATAGAATCCATAATCATTTTGTTTTTACTTTCTACCTCAGTTATGGGATGGCCTACAAGCCTGCTTCCCAACACACAACAGTTTACAAAGCGAACACCAGACCCAGAACGGCCTATGACGATTCTTTCAGAGCCCAGAGTATGGATGGAAGACAATCCAACCAGCAATATGTGTGAAGAATATAATATTATGTACTGTTAGGTTTTAGAGGTTCTCTGAAAACGGAGCAAAACTGTTTTAATGTATCGATGCCAATCTCATGTAGCTCTGAAGGGCTTAGAAGATTTCATAGAGGGTTGCTATAGAGGTTTCATAGAGGGTTGCAATAGAGGTTTCATCGAGGGTTGCTATAGAGGGTAACTTTGAAGGAAGTACTTATTCAGGTTTGATTCATTATTTTTGTACTTGGAGCTCTCTTATATTTCTGTGTTTTTGTTATTCTGCATTTAAGGGGACAATATTGTAATTTTCTAATGCATCTATATTAAAAGAATCACATTTCCAGAACTTCATGTTTGTTTGTTTTTTGTTTTCAAACGCAGCATAAAATATATTTTTAAAAAAAGGTTAATGAACAATCCATTTCTTCACACATCGAATTGTAGAAATATTTAACTATTTATTCATTATTTATTCACAGTGGAAATAGTGGGAAATATGTTATAAATATGAATATTGGTCATTTCCTTTCAAATTAGAAAATACAAATATATTAACAGTAGCTATATCAAAATCATTAAAAACAAAACAACATACAATCCCTACAGTGGCAGGAAGTATTCACCACTTGCAATGAAAATTGATTAAATTGATATTTTGTTACTGGCCTACACACACACACACACACACACACACACACCGCCCCATATTGTCAAAGTGGAATTATGTTTTTAGACGTTTTTACAGATTCATTAAAAAATGAAGAGCTCAAACTGTCAATAAGTTTTCAACCCCTTTGTTATGTCAAGCCTAATTAGGTTCAGGAGTAAAAATGTGCTTAACAAGTCACATAATAAGTTGCATGGGATTCACTGTCTGCAATAATAGTGTTTAACATGATTTTTGAATGACTACCTCATCTCTGTACCCCACACAATTATCTGTAAGGTCCCTCAGTCGAGCAGGGAATTTCAAACACAGATTCAACCACAAAGACCAGGGAGGTTTTCCAATGCCTCGCAAATTTTTTATTTTTTTTATTTTACCTTTATTTAACCAGGCAAGTCAGTTAAGAACAAATTCTTATTTTCAATGACGGCCTGGGAACAGTGGGTTAACTGCCTGTTCAGGGGCAGAACGACAGATTTGTACCTTGTCAGCTCGGGGGTTTGAACTCGCAACCTTCCGGTTACTAGTCCAACGCTCTAACCACTAGGCTACCCTGCCGCCCCACGCAAAGAAGAGCACCTATTGGTAGATGGGTAAAAAAATAAAAAAAAGCAGACATTAAATATCCTTTTGAGGATGGTGAAGATATTAATTACACTTTGGATGGTATATCAATACACCCACTCACTACAAAGAAACAGGCGTCCTTCCTAACTCAGTTGCCGGAGAGGAAGGAAACTGCTCAAGGATTTCACCACGAGGCCAATGGTGACTTTAAAACAATGACAGAGAAAAGAAGGAAGCCTGTACAGAATACAAATATTCCCAAACCTGCATCGTGTTAAACACTGTTATTGTCCATGTAACGTATAATGTGATAATTGTTAAGCACATCTTTACTCCTGAACTTATTTAAGGCTTGCCATAACTTTCTGAAGGCACTATATCTCCTGATTATATATTTTTTTTAAAAGTCATTACCACATTCAAAGTACCAACATAGTTCGAGTCCTACCAAGAAAGTACCTATATATACACGGAACAAAAATATTAACGCAACATGAACCTTTTTCCAACTGTTACTGAGTTACAGTTCATATAAGGAAATCAGTAAATTGAGAGAAAAAAATCATTAGGCCCTAATCTATGGATTTCAAATGACTGGGCAGGGGAGCAGCCATGGTTGGGCCTGGGAGGGCATAGGCCCACCCACTTGGGAGCAAGGCCCAGACAATCAGAATGAGTTTTTCCCCACAAAAGGTCTTTATTGCTGACAGAAAGCTGTCCGGGTGGCTGGTCTCAGACAATCCTGTAGGTGAAGAAGCCTGATGTGGAGGTCCTTGGCTGGCGTGGTTACACGTGGTCTGCGGTTGTGAGGCCAGTTGGACGTACTGCCAAATGATCTAAAACGATGTTGGAGGCGGCTTATGGTAGAGAAATGAACATTCAATTCTCTGGTAACATCTTTTGTGGACATTCCTGCAGTGCAGTCAGCATGCCAATTGCAGCTCCCTGAAAACTTGAGACATCTGTAGGATTGTGTTGTGTGACAAAACTGCACATTTTAGGAGTGTCCCCAGACCAAGGTGCACCTGTGTAATGATCATACTGTTTCATCAGCTTCTTGATATGCCACACCTGTCAGGTGGATAGATTATCTTGGCAAAGGAGAAATGCTCGCTAACAGGGATAAATAAATTAGTGCCAAAAATTTGATAGAAATACACTTTTTTTTGAGAAATATGCTTTTTATTGCGCATATGGAACATTTCTGTCATCTTTTATTTCAGCTCATGACACATTGGACCAACACTTTACATGTTGCGTTTCTATTTTTTGCTGAGTATAGCTTGATTCTGGATTTTTTTGGGGAATAAAACCTAAAGGTTATTTGATTCTGTAATTGTTTTATAACTGGTATTACATGCCAGCTCCTCATCACGTTGGAATGCATCTTCTGCTAATTGTTTTAAAACTTGGAAAATAGTCATTCATATATCACATACGCCCATTGAAAAATAGATTTCCATCTCAAAAAAGGCACTCATCTGGATAAATAAAGGATACATAGCACTAACTAAATGTAAAAAACAGGAAAAGTGCATTAAAGCCCTCCTGCTCTGCTGGTTGAGGAGCTCCACACGCTGGTTCCTGAAGTTCCTCCCAGGCCCACCTCGGTGCTCCCTCGCCCCCCTAGGGACTGAGACTGGCCCCCTACCGGCAGGGACAGGAGCTCCTCAATGGAAGACAGTTCTAGGTCGCTTTCTTCGTCCGATAACTGGGACAAAATGGAACATGTATGAATATTGAATCACTCGTGTAGGTATCACACCAAGAAACAGAAACAGCTCTATGCTCTAGAAGTATTGAGAGAGGAAATATACAAATACAAGTATATTGATACACATTATAAAAGGCTTACAACAAATGATAAATAATTATATCTACAACCTTAAGTGTTAGAGTATACAGAGCCTTCAGAAAGTATTCATACCCCTTGACTTATTCTACATTTTTTTACCCTCTTTTTTCTCCCCAATTTCGTGGTGTCCAATTGTTGTAGTAGCTACTATATTGTCTCATCGCTACAACTCCCGTACGGGCTCGGGAGAGACGAAGGTTGAAAGTCATGCCAGGGACTCTGATGGCACAGCTGGCGCTGCAGTACAGCGCCCTTAACCACTGCGCCACCCGGGAGGCCAACTTATTCTACATTGTGTTGTGTTACAGCCTGAATTCAAAATTGATTAAAAAAATAATAATTATTCACCCATCTACACACAATAACCCATAATGACAAAGTGAAAACATGTTTTTAGAAATGTTAGTAAATGTATTGAAAATGAAATACAGAAATATCAAATTCACATAAGTATTCACACACACACACACACACACACACACACACACACACGAGTCAATACTTTGTAGAAGCACCTTTGGTAGCAATCTAGAGCTGTCAGGTGCTGCATTGCCAATCCGACGTCTGCATTTGCCGTGCAGCCATTACGGTGAAACGACCTCTGCAGAAGTCAGGGCATTCATACTTCTTGTACTTTGCGGAGCAGCGTAGAGCTGTACAGGATGTACCGTCCCCACCTACCGTCAACCAATCATGTCAATGCGGAGCTATACGGAGCCCTCCACATTGTTACAAAATTTGGGAGCTCAATTTGCAGAGCTCAATTTGGCCTCTGCATGCCCCCCCGGAGGCTCCGCAATTGGTTCAGTATTACTTTAGTGCCTTGTTGCAAACACAATGCAGGTTTTAGAATATTTGTATTCTGTACAGGCTTCCTTCTTTTCTCTGTCATTGTTTTAAAGTCACCATTGGCTTCGTGGTGAAATCCTTGTGCAGTTTCCTTCCTCTCCGGCAACTGAGTTAGGAAGGTCGCCTGTATCTTTGTAGTGACTGGGTGTATTGATACACCATCCAGAATGTAATTAATAACTTCACCATCCTCAAAGGGATATTCAATGTCTGTTTTTTTTGTTTACCCATCTACCAATATGTGTCTTTTGCAAGGCGTTGGAAAACCTCCCTGTTGTTTGAATCTGTGTTTGAAATTCACTGCTTGACTGTACAGATAATTGTATGTGTGGGGGTATTGTATGTGTGGGGTACAGAGATGAGGTAGTTACTCAAAAATCATGTTAAACACTAATATTTGCAAACAGTGCGAGTCCACGCAACTTATTATGTGACTTGTTAAGCATATTATGACTCCTGAACTACAGTATGTGGGCTTGCCATAACAAAGTGGTTGAATAATTATTGACTCAAGACATTTCAGTTTTTCAATTTTTAATTTGTAAACATACATTTAAAAATAAAAAAAACATAGTTCTACTTTGACATTATGGGGTTTTGGCCAGTGACAAAAAATACAAATGTGTCCATTTTAAATTCAGACTGTTAACACAACAGAAGGTGTCCATTTTGAAATTCAGACTGTTAACACAACAAAAGGTGTCCATTTTAAATTCAGACTGTTAACACAACAGAAGGTGTCCATTTTGAAATTCAGACTGTTAACACAACAAAAGGTGTCCATTTTGAATTCAGACTGGTAACACAACAAAAGGTGTCCATTTTGAAATTCAGACTGTTAACACAACAAAAGGTGTCCATTTTGAAATTGAGACTGTTAACACAACAAAATGTGGAAAAAGTCAAGAGAGTGCGAATCCTTTCTGAAGGAGCTGTATTTCTTACCTGTAGGGTTTTTAACGCTGTCCTGGGTTTGGGTTTGGGTAAGACCTTGGCTGCTACTGGTGGCATCACCACTCGGGTTCCTCCTACTGGCTTGTTCATTGGAGAACTCAACTGTCTCTCCAAGCTTCTGGTCAGGGTTTTAACTACAGACCCAGACAACACAAAACAAGGGACCCAGCTGAAATAATCCTGATACTTCTTCAATACTCATTATTAGAGCCCTGGGCAAAATGAAAACGTACTGTATAGCAATGCAATGACAATACAATTTGTAGAACTGTAAGGTTTACATAGTGAGATGATACATTTTTGGATTCAAGGAAGATTGGCCCTTATCGTGGGCTAAAATAGATCCAAATAAACAAACCAGTCTGATTTTGTGCTCCACGGTGGGCTGTTAGACTTGTAGGCCCTTCTGAGAGCTCTGTGTCTGTCCCAGACCAGTCCTCTCCCTGGGTAGAACCAGACATGGGGTACTTCTGCCTTGAGCTGGATCCAGACCGCACCACCCTCACAGAGGGGCCATACCCACTGCCAGGGCTGGTGACAGAGACACCAGATCTACTGTCAGGGCTGGTGACAGACGGAATGTCTTCTCCTGACGCCTCATCCTCAGAACTGAAGGGAGGGGTGCTGAAAGAGAAAGACATGTTTCTGACATTAACACACATTTAAAGAGGGGTGGGAAATATAAACATAAAACATTAAACAGACACAATTATAAAAATGAAACCTATTCAAAACACATTCTTACAAAACAAATCCCAAGCTAGGGAGAGGTGCTGAAAGAGAAATGCATATTAGGTTAGGCTCCTCGGGAGGTTAAAGTAAGTACAATACAGTACATGACAGGAGAGGAGGACAGGAGAGGACAGGAAAGGAGAGGACAGGAGAGGACAAGAAAGGAGAGGGCAGGACAGGAAAGTAGAGGACAGGAAAGGACAGGAAAGTAGAGGACAGGAAAGGACAGGAAAGTAGAGGACAGGAAAGGAGAGAAAAGTAGAGGACAGGAAAGGAGAGGAAAGTAGAGGACAGGAAAGGAGAGGACAGGAAAGTAAAGTACAGTACAAAACAGTACAGGAGAAGAGTGGGGTATTTCAGTAGATACTGTAAACATGGCAGTGGGGTATTTCAGTAGATACTGTAAACATGGCAGTGGGGTATTTCAGTAGATACTGTAAACATGGCAGTGGGGTATGTACAGTAGATACTGTGGGCATGACAGTGGGGTATTTCAGTAGATACTGTAAACATGACAGTGGGGTATTTCAGTAGATACTGTGGGCACGACAGTGGGGTATTTCAGTAGATACTGTAAACATGACAGTGGGGTATGTTCAGTAGATACTGTAAACATGGCAGTGGGGTATTTCAGTAGATACTGTGGGCACGACAGTGGGGTATTTCAGTAGATACTGTAAACATGGCAGTGGGGTATTTCAGTAGATACTGTAAACATGACAGTGGGGTATTTCAGTATATACTGTGGGCATGACAGTGGGGTATTTCAGTAGATACTGTAAACATGGCAGTGGGGTATTTCAGTAGATACTGTAAACATGGCAGTGGGGTATTTCAGTAGATACTGTAAACATGGCAGTGAAGTGGGGTATTTCAGTAGATACTGTAAACATGACAGTGGGGTATTTCAGTAGATACTGTGGGCATGACAGTGGGGTATTTCAGTAGATACTGTAAACATGGCAGTGGGGTATGTTCAGTAGATACTGTAAACATGACAGTGGGGTATGTTCAGTAGATACTGTAAACATGACAGTGGGGTATTTCAGTAGATACTGTAAACATGACAGTGGGGTATTTCAGTAGATACTGTGGGCATACCTGTTCTTTTTTCTATGAGTGCTTGGTGTCTGTTGAGGTCGTGGAGCCTTCTTTTTCCTCAAGGAGACCTTCACCTTCACTGGTGTCTGTCTGCTTTTTGGACTCTTCTCCCGGCTAGGACTCCTCTTCTCTAAAGACAAACGTGATAGTGTGCTAAGCAGATCTGGGGGATTTCAGTTTACTTCCTGAATTGAGTAAATTGAAATATAATTGAGCCCAACCTTTGTACTAAGAGCAGGAGTGTATATGTGAGAATGCAGAGACTGAGAAGCACATCCCCGTGGAGGTGAGGCTGTGTTACATGGTTCTTGGACCTGAGGGTTAGGTACAATACGGAGCTGGGTGTTGGTTCTTACTGTGGGACTGAGGGGTGGTACTGGGTATGGTAACCTGTCTGGGTAAATTAGGTACGGTGATCCCCTGGCTCCTCTGCAGGGCGTGCACTCTGCGCGTCAGCTCTCTGGCCAGGCTCTCCCTGAGCTCCAGGAGGTCTGCTTTCTGTCTGGACATCTGATGTCGCTGACCAGATACCAACGTGCTCAGGCTCTTAAAGGTCTTCTTGGATATACCCTTGGTTCCCTGGAATGTTACATAAGGGATTTTAGATATAAATCACTTCTCCCATTGGTCATTTGTTATAATAAAATGACAGATTTCTACTTCAGATAGAGTGTTGGACTAGAAAGGTTGCAAGTTCAAACCCCCGAGCTGACAAGGTACAAATCTGTCGTTCTGCCCCTGAACAGGCAGTTAACCCACTGTTCCTAGGCCGTCATTGAAAATAAGAATTTGTTCTTAACTGACTTTCCTAGTTAAATACAGGTAAAAAATATATATATATGATTATTTTATTTTTTTAAAGAGTCTTGCATATTTGTACTTCCTTGCATGTAGGGTGTTCACACATAAAATTATTATTTAATTAAATGTTAATGAAATATGTTCATTCAATAGAGAATTAAATCAGAAAAACATTAGTTCAACCCATATGTCTCTACCATATACGGTTCAAAAGTTACAGACAATCTTCCTCTTGAGAATTTAGCATGATTAGAGTGATGGGCCGCGCTCAACAGAACGCTGTCACTGCTCTGTGGGCAGAATGGCGTTAACTTTGAACGTCAACTCACAAGCTAGCTAGTAGCTGCAGGTTGGTGTGCGAAAACATGGGCTTTTTTCTAAACGAAATCGGCGGAACACAAATCAAAATTGAGCCTATATATATATATATATATATATATATATATATATATATATATATATATATATATATATATATATATATATATATATATATATATATATATATATATATATATCTAAATATAAATATAAAATTAATTTAAATATCCTCCCTCTGACATTAAAAATATATATATAATGATGTACTTCTGAGTCTTTCCCTTTAAATCACCATGGAAACGGCCCCTCAACATTGACTGACCAGGGTTAGAGAGAAGGAAAAAAACGCAGATCTACAGAAGATAAATGGCGGCGGTATCAAGTTGATTTTGATTGGTCCAAAGTGCAGAAACACCTGTTACCACCTCCCAGTGACGAAATATGAAAGAGGTATAAACAGTATAGCTTCCGTCCCTCTCCTCGCCCCTACCTGGGCTCGAACCTGCACACATCAAAAACTGACACCCACGAAGCATCGTTACCCATCGCTCCACAAAAGCCACGGCCCTTTGCAGAGCAAGGGGAACTACTACTTCAAGGTCTCGGAGCGAGGGATGTTACCGATTGAAACGCTATTAGCGCGTACCCCGCTAACTAGCTAGCCATTTCACATCGGTTACAGATATACAACCAAGAGCTCGGCGGTCTAAACTAACAAACATATTTAAATCAACACTGTTCAGTAATAGCATACTTAGGTTATAATATTGTAGAGAACAATCTAATGATTGATTGTATGTCATTTGTGATGACAATAGGCTAAATAAAATGCCATTTAGACATTTATATTTCACTACATTCTAGAGCACTGAGAGAACACCCTATATACAGCGCATTCCGAAACCTTGACTTTTTCCAACATTTTGTTTACAATACAGCCTTATCCTAAAATGGAATCAATTTGAAAAAAATCCTCAATCTACACGCAACACCCCGTAATGACAAAGTGAAAACAGTTTTTTTAAAGATTTTTTTTTGTCTAAATAAAAAAACAGAAATACCTTATTTACATAAGTATTCAGACCCTTTGTGATGAAACTCGAAATTGATCTCAGGTGCATCCTGTTTCCCATCGATCATCCTTGAGATGTTTCTACAACTTGATTGGAGTCCACCTGTGGTAAATTTAATTGATTGGACATAATTTGGAAAGGCACACACCTGTCTATATAAAGGTCCCACAGTTGACAGTGCATGTCAGAGCAAAAACCAAACCATGAGGTCAAAGGAATTGTCCGTAGAGCTCCGAGACAGGATTGTGTCGAGGCACAGATCTGGGGAAGGGTACCAAAAAAATATCTGCAGCATTGAAGGTCCCCAAGAACACAGTGGCCTTTGTCATTCTTAAATGGAAGAAGTTTGGAACCACTAAGACTCTTCCTAGAGCTGGCCACCTGGCCAAACTGAGCAATCGGGGGAGAAGGGCCTTGGTCAGGGAGGTGACCAAGAACCCGATGGTCACCCTGACAGAGCTCCAAAGTTCCTCTGTGGAGATTGGAGAACCTTCCAGAAGGACAACCATCTCTGCAGCACTCCAATCAGGCCTTTATGGTAGAGTGGCCAGATGGAACCCACTCCTCAGTAAAAGCCACATGACAGCCCACTTGGAGTTTGCCAAAAAGGCACCTAAAGGACTCTCAGACCACGAGAAACAAGATCCTCTGGTCTGATAAAACCAATATTTAACTATTTCGCCTGGATGCCAAGCGTCACGTCTGGAGGAAACCTGGCACCATCTATGGTGAAGCATGGTGGTGGCGGCATCATGCTGTGGGAATGTTTTTCAATAGGCAGGGTTTCCAAGAGACTAGTCAGGATCGAGGGAAAGATGAACAGAGCAAAGTACAGAGAGATCCTTGATGAAAACCTGCTCCAGAAAGCTCAAGACCTCAAACTGGGGTGTAGGTTCACCTTCCAACAGGAGAAACACCCTAAGCACACAGCCAAGATAAACTTAGGAGTGGCTTCGGGACAAGTCTCTGAATGTCCTTGAGTAGCCCAGACAAAACCTGGACTTGAACCCGATCGAGCATCTCTGGATTGACCACACGTTCTCAAATGGGATTAAGGTCTGGGGAGTTTCCATGGAACCAAAATATCATTTTTTTTATTCCCCGAGCCACATAGTTATCACTTTTGCCTCATGGCAAGGTCCTCCATCATGCTGGAAAAGGCATTGTTCGTCACCAAACTGTTCCTGGATGCTTGGGAGAAGTTGCTCTCGGAGGATGTGTTGGTACCATTCTTTATTCATGGCTGTGTTCTTCTTAAAATTGTGAATGAGCCCACTCCCTTGGCTGAGAAGCAACCCCACACATGAATGGTCTCAGGATGCTTTACTGTTGGCATGACACAGGACTTATGGTAACGCACACCTTGTCTTCTCCGGACAAGCTTTTTTCCAGATGCCCCAAACAATCGGAAAGGGGATTCATCAGAGAAAATGACTTTACCCAGGTCCTCAGCAGTCCAATCCCTGTACCTTTTGCTGAATATCAGTCTGTCATCCAAAAGTCTTCACCTCACTGTGTGTGCAGATGGACTCACACCTGCTTGCTGCTATTCCTGAGCAAGCTCTGTACTGGTGGTGCCCCGATCCCACAGCTGAATCAACTTTAGGAGACGGTCCTGGAGCTTCCTGGACTTTGTTGGGCGCCCTGAAGCCTTTTCACAACAATTGAACCGCCCTCCTTGAAGTTCTTGATGATCCGATATATGGTTGATTTAGGTGCAATCTTACTGGCAGCAATATCCTTGCCTGTGAAGCCCTTCTTGTGCAAAGCAATGATGACGGCATGTGTTTCCTTGCAGGTAACCATGGTTGACAGAGGAAGGACAATGATTCCAAGCACCACCCTCCATTTGAAGCTTCTAGTCTCTTATTCGAACTCAATCAGCATGACAGAGTGATTTCCAGCCTTGTCCTCGTCAACACTCACACCTGTGTTAACGAGAGAATCGCTGACATGATGTCAGCTGGTCCTTTTGTGGCAGGGCTGAAATACAGCGGAAATGTTTTTTTTGTGGGATTCAGTTCATTTGCATGGCAAAGAGGGACTTTGCAATTAATTGCAATTCATCTGATCACTCTACATAACATTCTGGAGTATATGCAAATTGTCATCATACAAACTGAGGCAGCAGACTTTGTGAAAATGAATATTTGTGTCATTCTCAAAACTTTTGGCCACGATTGATGAGGGGGGGAAAAAAACTATTTAATCAATTTTAGAATAAGGCTGTAATGTAACAAAATGTGGAAAAAGTCAAAGGGTCTGAATCATTTCCGAATGCACTGTATTTCACTTTGTGACAACTGCTGACTTAATTGACTAGAGTGATTGATTCAATACATGTACCTTTCTGAGACCCATCTTCTCCAGCCTCTCCTCCAGCGTTTCCTCTAGTATGGGTCTGAACTCCTTCACCAAGGCGGGGTTCCTCCGGAGGGACTCCAACAGTCTACTCCTGGTCTCACCAGAATCCTCCAGATCTATGAGATATCGAAGGATGTTGACTGTTTTGTTCTATAAAAAGAAAACTAACAAAAAGATACATGATTCATAGTATGATTCATACATACTTTCTTCCTCTTCTTCCTCCTCCTCTTCTTCCTCCTCCTCTTCTTCCTCCTCCTCTTCCGTGGAGTGTTGGAACGTTTGTTTGATGGGAGTATCTGACAGAAAACCATCACATTAAAATAGAACATAATATATATATCTCAACAACTACACCACATCAGTCATCCAACAACTACACCACATCAGTCATCCAACAACTACACCATACCAGTCGTCCAACAACTACACCACACCAGTCATCCAACAACTACACCATACCAGTCATCCAACAACTACACCACACCAGTCATCCAACAACTACACCACACCAGTCATCCAACAACTACACCACACCAGTCATCCAACAACTACACCACACCAGTCATCCAACAACTACACCACATCAGTCATCCAACAACTACACCACACCAGTCATCCAACAACTACACCACACCAGTCATCCAACAACTACACCACATCAGTCATCCAACAACTACACCACACCAGTCATCCAACAACTACACCACACCAGTCATCCAACAACTACACCACATCAGTCATCCAACAACTACACCACATCAGTCATCCAACAACTACACCACACCAGTCATCCAACAACTACACCACACCAGTCATCCAACAACTACACCACATCAGTCATCCAACAACTACACCACACCAGTCATCCAACAACTACACCACACCAGTCATCCAACAACTACACCACACCAGTCATCCAACAACTACACCACACCAGTCATCCAACAACTACACCACATCAGTCATCCAACAACTACACCACACCAGTCATCCAACAACTACACCACACCAGTCATCCAACAACTACACCACACCAGTCATCCAACAACTACACCACACCAGTCATCCAACAACTACACCACACCAGTCATCCAACAACTACACCATACCAGTCATCCAACAACTACACCACACCAGTCATCCAACAACTACACCACACCAGTCATCCAACAACTACACCACACCAGTCATCCAACAACTACACCACACCAGTCATCCAACAACTACACCACACCAGTCATCCAACAACTACACCACACCAGTCATCCAACAACTACACCACACCAGTCATCCAACAACTACACCACACCAGTCGTCCAACAACTACACCATACCAGTCGTCCAACAACTACACCATACCAGTCGTCCAACAACTACACCACATCAGTCATCCAACAACTACACCATACCAGTCATCCAACAACTACACCACACCAGTCATCCAACAACTACACCACACCAGTCATCCAACAACTACACCACACCAGTCATCCAACAACTACACCACACCAGTCATACAACAGACTCCCATTCAGAGCGACACACAGAAGCATCCAGGGTCAACGCCCTGCTCAAGGCCACGTCGACAGATCTCCCACAAGGCCAAAAAACTGTGACCCTCACCCTCCAAGACCACCCCCCCCCCCCACCCTTATTGAATACAATAACAAAGTCTAGAATAAATAGGCCTGTGTTTTGTATTGTATTACCTGCCACTGTTCTTCTAGACATCTTGTTGATCTGTAATACAGATGGTAATACAACCCTGATAAAAAACGCTCTGACCAAGACGACAACTTAACGTACTGCAGTAATTATAGATGGACAGCATCAACAACAACAGCATAGCGTTTGGTAGCTGATGATCATACCTTATCCTCCTGAGACCTGATGAGCCGGTCTTTCTGTTGGACCCTGGCAGACAGGGTAGTGACCTGTTGTTCTAGCTTGTGTCGGTCTGACCTGTGTTCTACAGACAGGGCCAGCTGCAACCTATCATTCTCACTCTGAAGCTGAGGAGGTCAGGAGGACAATACTTTAGTGTCCGCTATTCAACCCAACCCCCCCCCCGACACACGCACAGACGTGCGTCTTACCTCGTCTCTCTCCAACACGTGCCTGTTCTGGCTCTCTTTAAACCGTTTGTTCCACTCACGCTTCTGAAGGAGACGGACAGAGATGGAAAAAAGGCCAGTACCAACATGGATTTTTAGTTTATGCTTTGTGTCGATTGTTCTGATTTCATAGCAAGATGTCTTAATGGACCACATACTGACATCTCAGCTGGTGATTACATACATGCATACATACATACATACAGTGGGGCAAAAAAGTATTTAGTCAGCCACCAATTGTGCAAGTTCTCCCACTTAAAAAGATGAGAGAGGTCTGTAATTTTCATTATAGGTACACTATGACAGACAAAATTAGAAACAAATCCAGAAAATCACATTGTAGGATTTTTTAATTAATTTATTTGCAAATTATGCTGGAAAATAAGTATTTGGTCAATAACAAAAGTTTATCTCAATACTTTGATATTTACCCTTTGTTGGCAATGACAGAGGTCAAACGTTTTCTGTAAGTCTTCACAAGGATTTCACACACTGTTGCTGGTATTTTGGCCCATTCCCCCATGCAGATCTCCTCTAGAGCAGTGATGTTTTGGGGCTGTTGCTGGGCAACACGGACTTTCAACTCCCTCCAAAGATTTTCTATGGGGTTGAGATCTGGAGACTGGCTAGGCCACTCCAGGACCTTGAAATGCTTCTTACGAAGCCACTCCTTCGTTGCCCGGGCGGTGTGTTTGGGATCATTGTCATGCTGAAAGACCCAGCCACGTTTCATCTTCGATGCCCTTGCTGATGGAAGGAGGATTTCACTCAAAATCTCACGATACATGGCCCCATTCATTCTTTCGTTTACACGGATCAGTCGTCATGGTCCCTTTGCAGAAAAACAGCCCCAAAGCATGATGTTTCCACCCCCATGCTTGACAGTAGGTATGGTGTTCTTTGGATGCAACTCAGCATTCTTTGTCCTCCAAACACAACGAGTTGAGTTTTTACCAAAAAGTTTTATTTTGGTTTCATCTGACCATATGACAAACTTCAGACGGGCCTGGACATGTACTGGCTTAAGCAGGGGGACACGTCTGGCACTGCAGGATTTGAGTCCCTGGCGGCGTAGTGTTACTGATGGTAGGCTTTGTTACTTTGGTCCCAGCTCTCTGCAGGTCATTCACTAGGTCCCCCCGTGTGGTTCTGGGATTTTTGCTCACCGTTCTTGTGATCATTTTGACCCCACGGGGTGAGATCTTGCGTGGAGCCCCAGATCGAGGGAGATTATCAGTGGTCTTGTATGTCTTCCATTTCCTAATAATTGCTCCCACAGTTGATTTCTTCAAACCAAGCTGCTTAAATCAAATCAAATCAAATGTATTTATATAGCCCTTCGTACATCAGCTGATATCTCAAAGTGCTGTACAGAAACCCAGCCTAAAACCCCAAACAGCAAGCAATGCAGGTGTAGAAGCACGGTGGCTAGGAAAAACTCCCTAGAAAGGCCAAAACCTAGGAAGAAACCTAGAGAGGAACCAGGCTATGTGGGGTGGCCAGTCCTCTTCTGGCTGTGCTTACCTATTGCAGATCCAGTCTTCCCAGCCTGGTGTCTACAATTTTGTTTCTGGTGTCCTTTGACAGCTCTTTGGTCTTGGCCATAGTGGAGTTTGGAGTGTGACTGTTTGAGGTTGTGGACAGGTGTCTTTTATACTGATAACAAGTTCAAACAGGTTCCATTAATACAGGTAACGAGTGGAGGACAGAGGAGCCTCTTAAAGAAGAAGTTACAGGTCTGTGAGAGCCAGAAATCTTGTTTGTTTGTAGGTGACCAAATACTTATTTTCCACCATAATTTGCAATAAATTCATTAAAAATCCTACAATGTGATTTTCTGGATTTTTTTTCTCATTTTATCTGTCATAGTTGAAGTGTACATATGATGAAAATTACAGACCTCTCTCATCTTTTTAAGTGGGAGAACTTGCACAATTGGTGGCTGACTAAATACTTTTTTGCCCCACAGTATGTATGTTGGTGGCTGACTAAATACTGGTGGCTGGCTGACTAAATACTGGTGGCTGACTAAATACTGGTGGCTGGCTGACTAAATACTGGTGGCTGGCTGACTAAATACTGGTGGCTGGCTGACTAAATACTGGTGGCTGGCTGACTAAATACTGGTGGCTGGCTGACTAAATACTGGTGGCTGACTAAATACTGGTGGCTGGCTGACTAAATACTGGTGGCTGACTAAATACTGGTGGCTGGCTGACTAAATACTGGTGGCTGACTAAATACTGGTGGCTGACTAAATACTGGTGGCTGACTAAATACTGGTGGCTGACTAAATACTGGTGGCTGACTAAATACTGGTGGCTGACTAAATACTGGTGGCTGACTAAACGTACGTACGTACAGTGGGGCAAAAAAATATTTAGTCAGCCACCAAACAAACAAACCTACCTACCTACCTACCTACCTAACCTACCTTACCTACCTACCTACCTACCTACCTACCTACCTACCTACCTACCTACCTACCTACCTACCAGAAGAGTACTGGGAAAAACAGCCCAGGTAGTGGTGTGTTCTTCTGTCTTACCTGCTCAGACATCTTCTTCTTCATCATCATCATCCTCTTCTCTGCCTCTTCTCTCTGCTGCAGCTCCTCCTCCTCTTGATAGGAGCCCAGGTTAGAAACAGTCACTTCTTCTCTGGTCTGGAGCTCCTGTAGTTTCTGTCAAGTGAGTTTTCCCATCTTGTTAAGTCATGAGACAACACAGTAAGTAAAATAAAAAAAAACAGAACTTATTTTCACGTTTGGAATTAAGTATTTGTTTCAGAAGAATACATTGAGGAATTAAAAAAAAAATATATATATATATTTTTTTAAAATGGCATCTGCTTTTTGGGGGGAAACAGAGGCACCGTTTGCTTCAGCAGCTCTGTTATTGTTTTTGTTATTGTTTTTGTTTTTGTTTTGATGATGAAACGGATGAGAGGAGGGTACAGCAGCGTATTTTAAATAGCGGTACATATTGTGATTGTTCGATGATGTCAGAGCGCAAAGAAACCATGTTGGTTGTATGCAGTAATTCACTTGTTGGTTGTAATATCTCAAACGGATGTGACTGTTTCACCATTAAGGATTATAGCTTCAAAGTCCATTGGAAAAATGACTTGATACTGGTTTTTGTGTGTTAGGCAAGCAGCAGGGGTGTGTGCTTGAGCTTTTGAAAACCGTCTCTTTCTTTACACTGTGGCGCCATCTAGTGGCTGGAAAGCACTACACCTTGGATTGACTCGACATCACTTTCGCCACCACGCCACTAAGCCCCTGTTTTCGTGCATGTCCTTTAAAATGGGAATAGGACTCACAGCCTCGATGGAGGAGCTCCTGCTGGCCATATCTCTGAACTCCTGCAGGAACAGCTGCTTCAGGTCCCTCATTTCCTCATGAAACTTCTTCCTCTCCTCCTCTTTCCAGCTCTCCATCTTCTCTCTCTCCGAGGTCTCTTTCCTTCGCTGATCTTCCAGCTCCTGTTGGTTAAACCCATTGAAGCACTCATGAGAGACACAGCAGTATAGATATACATCTGGGATGGGTAACTGTGAAGGGGGTGGAGGAACACAACAACAACACAAATCTGAACTCATCATGAGTGGCCACACCGGCTCGTTGGTCTGCAACGTACCCACATCTATGCCCACATCTATGTCCACATCTATACCCACATCTATGCCCACATCTATGCCCACATCTATGTCCACATCTATACCCACATCTATGCCCACATCTATGCCCACATCTATGCCCACATCTATACCCACATCTATGTCCACATCTATACCCACATCTATAACCACATCTATGCCCACATCTACATCTATACCCACACCTATACCCACATCTATACCCACATCTATACCCACATCTATACCCACATCTATACCCACACCTATACCCACACCTATACCCACACCTATACCCACATCTATACCCACATCTATACCCACATCTATACCCACACCTATGCCCACATCTATGCCCACATCTATGCCCACATCTATACCCACATCTATGTCCACATCTATGCCCACATCTATACCCACATCTATGCCCACATCTATACCCACATCTATGCCCACACCTATGCCCACATCTATGCCCACATCTATACCCACACCTATGCCCACATCTATGCCCACATCTATACCCACACCTATGCCCACATCTATGCCCACATCTATACCCACACCTATGCCCACATCTATACCCACATCTATACCCACATCTATGCCCACATCTATGCCCACATCTATACCCACATCTATGCCCACATCTATACCCACACCTATGCCCACATCTATACCCACATCTATACCCACATCTACACCCACACCTATACCTACATCTATACTCACATCTATACCCACATCTACACCCACACCTATACCTACATCTATACTCACATCTATACCCACATCTACACCCACATCTATACCCACATCTACACCCACATCTACGCCCACATCTACGCCCACATCTACACCCACATCTATGCCCACACCTACACCCACATCTATACCCACATCTACACCCACATCTACGCCCACATCTATGCCCACACCTACACCCACATCTATGCCCACACCTATGCCCACATCTATACCCACACCTATGCCCACATCTATATCTATACCCACATCTATACCCACATCTATACCCACATCTATACCCACATCTACGCCCACATCTACATCCACATCTACACCCACATCTATGCCCACATCTATACCCACACCTATATCTATACCCATATCTATACCCACATCTATACCCACATATACATCTATACCCATATCTATACCCACATCTACATCTATACCCACATCTACACCCACATCTACATCCACATCTATACCCACATCTACATCTATACCCACATCTACATCTATACCCACATCTACGCCCACATCTACACCCACATCTACACCCACATCTACGCCCACATCAGGACAGAACTGTCCTGAATCTGCCTGTATTGGAGAAGGAATACAGTCCTGAATCCGCCTGTATTGGAGGGGGAGTACAGTCCTGAATATGCCTGTATTGGAGGGAGAGAACTGTCCTGAATCTGCCTGTATTGGAGGGGGAGAACTGTCCTGAATCTGCCTGTATTGGAGGGGGAGTACTGTCCTGAATCTGCCTGTTTTGGAGGGGGAGTGGTTTCACTTCTTTTCTGAGAATATAACCAGCTTCTCAGGCTCATGGATCACCTCAGAGAACACTGCTACTCCAGCGGCTCTCTCTTCATCTGACTACATTTTCTCTCATAGTCTGAGAGCATCTGGTCGTCAAGGTGATGACACAGGACTACTAATGTATCCTATGTGGAGATTCTCTTTTCTCCCTCACTCACCTGTCCATCTCCTCACTCACCTGTCCATCTCCTCACTCACCTGTCCATCTCCTCTCTCACCTGTCCATCTCCTCTCTCACCTGTCCATCTCCTCACGCACCTGTCCATCTCCTCATGTACCTGTCCATCTCCTCACTCACCTGTCCATCTCCTCACTCACCTGTCCATCTCCTCACTCACCTGTCCATCTCCTCTCTCACCTGTCCATCTCTTCTCTCTCCTGTCCATCTCCTCACTCACCTGTCCATCTCCTCACTCACCTGTCCATCTCCTCTCTCACCTGTCCATCTCCTCTCTCACCTGTCCACCTCCTCACTCACCTGTCCATCTCCTCACTCACCTGTCCATCTCCTCAGTCACCTGTCCATCTCCTCACTCACCTGTCCACCTCCTCACTCACCTGTCCATCTCCTCACTCACCTGTCCATCTCCTCACCCACCTGTCCATCTCCTCTCTCACCTGTCCATATCCTCACTCACCTGTCCATCTCCTCACCCACCTGTCCATCTCCTCACGCACCTGTCCATCTCCTCATGTACCTGTCCATCTCCTCATGTACCTGTCCATCTCCTCACTCACCTGTCCATCTCCTCACTCACCTGTCCATCTCCTCACTCACCTGTCCATCTCCTCACTCACCTGTCCATCTCCTCTCTCACCTGTCCATCTCCTCTCTCACCTGTCCATCTCCTCTCTCACCTGTCCATCTCCTCACACACCTGTCCATCTCCTCATGTACCTGTCCATCTCCTCACTCACCTGTCCATCTCCTCACTCACCTGTCCATCTCCTCACTCACCTGTCCATCTCCTCTCTCACCTGTCCATCTCTTCTCTCACCTGTCCATCTCTTCTCTCACCTGTCCATCTCCTCACTCACCTGTCCATCTCCTCTCTCACCTGTCCATCTCCTCATTCACCTGTCCATCTCCTCTCTCACCTGTCCATCTCCTCTCTCACCTGTCCATCTCCTCACGCACCTGTCCATCTCCTCTCTCACCTGTCCATCTCTTCTCTCACCTGTCCATCTCTTCTCTCTCCTGTCCATCTCCTCACTCACCTGTCCATCTCCTCACTCACCTGTCCATCTCCTCACTCACCTGTCCATCTCCTCTCTCACCTGTCCATCTCCTCACTCACCTGTCCATCTCCTCACTCACCTGTCCATCTCCTCACGCACCTGTCCATCTCCTCACGTACCTGTCCATCTCCTCACTCACCTGTCCATCTCCTCTCTCACCTGTCCATCTCCTCACTCACCTGTCCATCTCCTCTCTCACCTGTCCATCTCTTCTCTCACCTGTCCATCTCCTCTCTCACCTGTCCATCTCCTCTCTCACCTGTCCATCTCCTCACGCACCTGTCCATCTCCTCATGCACCTGTCCATCTCCTCACTCACCTGTCCATCTCCTCTCTCACCTGTCCATCTCTTCTCTCACCTGTCCATCTCTTCTCTCACCTGTCCATCTCCTCACTTACCTGTCCATCTCCTCACTCACCTGTCCATCTCCTCACTCACCTGTCCATCTCCTCTCTCACCTGTCCACCTCCTCACTCACCTGTCCATCTCCTCACTCCCCTGTCTATCTCCTCTCTCACCTGTCCATCTCTTCACTCACCTGTCCACCTCCTCACTCACCTGTCCATCTCCTCTCTCACCTGTCCATCTCCTCACTCACCTGTCCATCTCCTCACTCACCTGTCCGTATCCTCACTCACCTGTCCGTATCCTCAATCACCTGTCCATCTCCTCTCTCACCTGTCCATCTCCTCACTCACCTGTCCATCTCCTCATGCACCTGTCCATCTCCTCACTCACCTGTCCATCTCCTCACTCACCTGTCCATCTCCTCTCTCACCTGTCCATCTCCTCTCTCACCTGTCCATCTCTTCTCTCACCTGTCTATCTCTTCTCTCACCTGTCCATCTCCTCACTCACCTGTCCATCTCCTCTCTCACCTGTCCATCTCCTCTCTCTCCATCTCCTCACTCACCTGTCCATCTCCTCACCCACCTGTCCATCTCCTCACACACCTGTACATCTCCTCACCCACCTGTCCATCTCCTCTCTCACCTGTCCATATCCTCACTCACCTGTCCATCTCCTCTCTCACCTGTCCATCTCCTCACTCACCTGTCCGTATCCTCACTCACCTGTCCGTATCCTCAATCACCTGTCCATCTCCTCTCTCACCTGTCCATCTCCTCACTCACCTGTCCATCTCCTCTCTCACCCGTCCATCTCCTCTCTCACCCGTCCATCTCCTCATTTGAATTCCATGCTGTCACTATCACTTGTCCACTAAAGCTTAACATTGTTGTAATCTATCGCCCACCAGGTGCCCTTGGAGAGTTCCTCAATGTCCATCTCCTCACTCACCTGTCCGTATCGTCACTCACCTGTCCGTATCCTCAATCACCTGTCCATCTCCTCTCTCACCTGTCCATCTCCTCACTCACCTGTCCATCTCCTCTCTCACCCGTCCATCTCCTCATTTGAATTCCATGCTGTCACTATCACTTGTCCACTAAAGCTTAACATTGTTGTAATCTATCGCCCACCAGGTGCCCTTGGAGAGTTCCTCAATGAGCTTGACACCTCGATAAGCTCATTTCCTGACGATGGCTCATCGTACTGAGTGACTTCAACCACCTGAAGTCTCCCTTTCATTCATTTTCTTTCCCCTCCCACTCACAAGGCAGGCAATACGCTTGTGTACGGTGTTACCTGCTGTTTCCTAAGGGCCTCTGCTTCCCTCTCTACGTCCAGTCTAGTCTGGGACAGTTTCAGCCTCTCTCTCAGCTCCTCTATCCCATCCTCCATCTGTTCCACCTGCCTCTTCTTCTGCCGCTCTGAGGAGAGGACAACAGACAGTAGTTATCTGCCTCTCTGAGGAGAGGACAACAGACAGTAGCTATCTGCCACTCTGAGGAGAGGACAACAGACAGTGGTTATCTGCCTCTCTGAGGAGAGGACAACAGACAGTAGGGATCTGCCCCTCTGAGGAGAGGACAACAGACAGTAGGGATCTGCCACTCTGAGGAGAGGACAACAGACAGTGGTTATCTGCCTCTCTGAGGAGAGGACAACAGACAGTAGGGATCTGCCTCTCTGAGGAGAGGACAACAGACAGTAGGGATCTGCCTCTCTGAGGAGAGGACAACAGACAGTAGGGATCTGCCTCTCTGAGGAGAGGACAACAGACAGTAGGGATCTGCCTCTCTGAGGAGAGGACAACAGACAGTAGGGATCTGCCTCTCTGAGGAGAGGACAACAGACAGTAGGGATCTGCCACTCTGAGAGGACAACAGACAGTAGGGATCTGCCACTCTGAAGAGAGGACAACAGACAGTAGGGATCTGCCACTCTGAAGAGAGGACAACAGACAGTAGGGATCTGCCTCTCTGAGGAGAGGACAACAGACAGTAGGGATCTGCCACTCTGAGGAGAGGACAACAGACAGTAGGGATCTGCCTCTCTGAGGAGAGGACAACAGACAGTAGGGATCTGCCCCTCTGAGGAGAGGACAACAGACAGTAGGGATCTGCCACTCTGAGAGGACAACAGACAGTAGGGATCTGCCACTCTGGGGAGAGGACAACAGACAGTAGGGATCTGCCACTCTGGGGAGAGGACATCAGACAGTAGGGATCTGCCACTCTGAAGAGAGGACAACAGACAGTAGGGATCTGCCTCTCTGAGGAGAGGACAACAGACAGTAGGGATCTGCCTCTCTGAGGAGAGGACAACAGACAGTAGGGATCTGCCTCTCTGAAGAGAGGACAACAGACAGTAGGGATCTGCCACTCTGAGGAGAGGACAACAGACGGTAGGAAACGCAACCACTCAGTGACTATTAGAGCACGATATAGTTAGGCAACATGAGGTCGAAGGTTAAATTCCTGCATGGGGCATATGCGCCACTTTCCATGGTCACAGTTCTGTAAGTCACTCTGGATAAAAGAGATTAAGTGGCTACTAAATGAACATATCATGATTGAAAAATGTACTCTAAATCACATAGCACAGTATTGTTCAAACCTCCTAACCAGATAAACGTGTTTTATAATGCATTGTGTTGACTGACTACTTACTAATAAAGAGTTAAATCGGGTACAAAAAAAAAAGTCTGAGGAGTGTAGATATGAAACCGACCTGTGTCTGTCAGCTCCGGGTGCCTGCGCTGTAGGTGGGCTTGTAAGTAGGAATAGTTGATGAAGGACTTCTCACAGCATTGGCACTGAAAAAATATCATAGTTTGGAGGGTACAGAGATGGTCACGGTGGAGGGGACAGAGATGGCCAGGGTGGAGGGTACAGAGATGGTCAGGGTGGAGGGTACAGAGATGGTCAGGGTGGAGGGTACAGTACAGAGGTGGTCAGGGTGGAGGGTACAGTACAGAGATGGTCAGGGTGGAGGGTACAGTACAGAGATGGTCAGGGTGGAGGGTACAGAGATGGTCAGGGTGGAGGGTACAGTACAGAGATGGTCAGGGTGGAGGGTACAGAGATGGTCAGGGTGGAGGGTACAGATATGGTCAGGGTGGAGGGTACAGAGATGGTCAGGGTGGAGGGTACAGTCAGAGATGGTCAGGGTGGAGGGTACAGAGATGGTCAGGGTGGAGGGTACAGAGATGGTCAGGGTGGAGGGTACAGTACAGAGATGGTCAGGGTGGAGGGTACAGAGATGGTCAGGGTGGAGGGTACAGTACAGAGATGGTCAGGGTGGAGGGTACAGAGATGGTCAGGGTGGAGGGTACAGTACAGAGATGGTCAGGGTGGAGGGTACAGTACAGAGATGGTCAGGGTGGAGGGTACAGTACAGAGATGGTCAGGGTGGAGGGTACAGTATAGAGATGGTCAGGGTGGAGGGTACAGAGATGGTCAGCTGTCAGAAGAACAGGCCTTCATATTGGCTTAGTGTTTTCTGTCATTCTTACAGACTGCAGAGTTTAAACATTTCATGGGGCATTTACTTAAACGAAACTATGACACTGACAGTTGAAGTCAGAAGTTTACATACACCTTAGTGAAATACATTTAAACTCAGTTTTTCACAATTCCTGACATTTAATCCTAGTAGAAATGTCCTGTCTTCGGTCAATTAGGATCAGCACTTTATTTTAAGAATGTGAAATGTCAGAATAATAGTAGAGAGAATAATTTATTTCAGCTTTCATGTCTTTCATCACATTCCCAGTGGGTCAGAAGTTTACATACACTCAATTAGTATTTGGTAGCGTTGCCTTTAAATTGTTTAACTTCGGTCAAACGTTTCAGGTAGCCTTCCACAAGCTTCCCACAATAAGTTGGGTGAATTTTGCCCCATTCTTCCTGACAGAGCTGGTGTAACTGAGTCAGGTTTGTAGGCCTCCTTGCTCGCACACGCTTTTTCAGTTCTGCCCACAAATGTTCTATAGGATTGAGGTCAGGGCTTTGTGATGGCCACTCCAATACCTTGACTTTGTTGTCTTTAAGCCATTTTGCCACAACTTTGGAAGTATGCTTGGGGTCATTGTCCATTTGGAAGACCCATTTGCAACCAAGCTTTAACTTCCTGACTGATGTCTTGAGATGTTGCTTCAATATATCCACATAATTTTCCTTCCTGATGATGTCATCTATTTTGTGAAGTGCATCAGTCCCTCCTGCATCAAAGCACCCCCACAACATGACGCTGCCACCTCCGTGCTTCACGGTTGGGATGGTGTTCTTCGGCTTGCAAGCGTCCCCCTTTTTCCTCCAACATAATGATGGCCATTATGGCCAAACAGTTCTATTTTTGTTTCATCAGACAATAGGACATTTCTCCAAAAAGTACGATCTTTGTCCCCATGTGCAGTTGCAAACCATAGTCTGGCTTTTTTATGGCGGTTTTGGAGCAGTGGCTTCTTCCTTGCTGAGCAGCCTTTCAGGTAATGTCGATATAGGACTCGTTTTACTGTGGATATAGATACTTTTAAACCTGTTTCCTCCAGCATCTTCACAAGGTCCTTTGCTGTTGTTCTGGGATTGATTTGCACTTTTCGCACCAACGTACGCTCATCTCTAGGAGACAGAACGCATCTCCTTTCTGAGCGGTATGACGGCTGTGTGGTCCCATGGTGTTTATACATATGTACTATTGTTTGTACAGATGAACGTGGTACCTTCAGGCGTTTGGAAGTTGCTCCCAAGGATGAACCAGACTTGTGGAGGTATACAATTTTTTTTCTGAGGTCTTGGCTGATTTCTTTTGATTTTCCCATGATGTCAAGCAAAGAGGCATTAAGTTTGAAGGTAAGCCTTGAAATACATCCACAGGTACACCTCCAATTGACTCAAATGATGTCAATCAGCCTATCAGAAGCTTCTAAATGTTCTGCAATGTTCCAAGCTGTTTAAAGGCACAGTCAACTTAGTGTATGTAAACTTCTGACCCACTGGAATGTTGATACAGTGAATTATAAGTGAAATAATCTGTCTGTAAACAATTGTTGGAAAAATGACTTGTGTCATGCACAAAATAGATGTCCTAACCGACTTGCCAAAACTATAGTTTGTTCACAGGAAATTTGGGGAGTGGTTGAAAAACGAGTTTTATTTGACTCCAACCTAAGTGTATGTAAACTTCCCACTTCAACTGTAATAGCAATTCAATTATTGGTCAGGAGGACAAACCAAATCAAATCAAATCAAATTTTATTTGTCACATACACATGGTTAGCAGATGTTAATGCGAGTGTAGCGAAATGCTTGTGCTTCTAGTTCCGACAATGCAGTAATAACCAACAAGTAATCTAACTAACAATTCCAAAACTACTGTCTTGTACACAGTGTGAGGGGATAAAGAATATGTACATAAGGATATATGAATGAGTGATGGTACAGAGCAGCATAGGCAGATACAGTAGATGGTATCGAGTACAGTATATACATATGAGATGAGTATGTAAACAAAGTGGCATAGTTAAAGTGGCTAGTGATACATGTATTACATAAGGATACAGTCGATGATATAGAGTACAGTATATACGTATGCATATGAGATGAATAATGTAGGGTAAGTAACATTATATAAGGTAGCATTGTTTAAAGTGGCTAGTGATATATTTACATCATTTCCCATCAATTCCCATTATTAAAGTGGCTGGAGTTGAGTCAGTGTCAGTGTGTTGGCAGCAGCCACTCAATGTTAGTGGTGGCTGTTTAACAGTCTGATAGCCTTGAGATAGAAGCTGTTTTTCAGTCTCTCGGTCCCAGCTTTGATGCACCTGTACTGACCTCGCCTTCTGGATGATAGCGGGGTGAACAGGCAGTGGCTCGGGTGGTTGATGTCCTTGATGATCTTTATGGCCTTCCTGTGACATCGGGTGGTGTAGGTGTCCTGGAGGGCAGGTAGTTTGCCCCCGGTGATGCGTTGTGCAGACCTCACTACCCTCTGGAGAGCCTTACGGTTGAGGGCGGAGCAGTTGCCGTACCAGGCGGTGATACAGCCCGCCAGGATGCTCTCGATTGTGCATCTGTAGAAGTTTGTGAGTGCTTTTGGTGACAAGCCAAATTTCTTCAGCCTCCTGAGGTTGAAGAGGCGCTGCTGCGCCTTCTTCACAATGCTGTCTGTGTGAGTGGACCAATTCAGTTTGTCTGTGATGTGTATGCCGAGGAACTTAAAACTTGCTACCCTCTCCACTACTGTTCCATCGATGTGGATAGGGGGGTGTTCCCTCTGCTGTTTCCTGAAGTCCACAATCATCTCCTTAGTTTTGTTGACGTTGAGTGTGAGGTTATTTTCCTGACACCACACTCCGAGGGCCCTCACCTCCTCCCTGTAGGCCGTCTCGTCGTTGTTGGTAATCAAGCCTACCACTGTCGTGTCGTCCGCAAACTTGATGATTGAGTTGGAGGCGTGCGTGGCCACGCAGTCGTGGGTGAACAGGGAGTACAGGATGGGGCTCAGAACGCACCCTTGTGGGGCCCCAGTGTTGAGGATCAGCGGGGAGGAGATGTTGTTGCCTACCCCCACCACCTGGGGGCGGCCCGTCAGGAAGTCCAGTACCCAGTTGCACAGGGCGGGGTCGAGACCCAGGGTCTCGAGCTTGATGACGAGCTTGGAGGGTACTATGGTGTTGAATGCCGAGCTGTAGTCAATGAACAGCATTCTCACATAGGTATTCCTCTTGTCCAGATGGGTTAGGGCAGTGTGCAGTGTGGTTGAGATTGCATCGTCTGTGGACCTATTTGGGCGGTAAGCAAATTGGAGTGGGTCTAGGGTGTCAGGTAGGGTGGAGGTGATATGGTCCTTGACTAGTCTCTCAAAGCACTTCATGATGACGGAAGTGAGTGCTACGGGGCGGTAGTCGTTTAGCTCAGTTACCTTAGCTTTCTTGGGAACAGGAACAATGGTGGCCCTCTTGAAGCATGTGGGAACAGCAGACTGGTATAAGGATTGATTGAATATGTCCGTAAACACACCGGCCAGCTGGTCTGCGCATGCTCTGAGGGCGCGGCTGGGGATGCCGTCTGGGCCTGCAGCCTTGCGAGGGTTATCACGTTTAAATGTCTTACTCACCTCGGCTGCAGTGAAGGAGAGACCGCAAGTTTTCGTTGCAGGCCGTGTCAGTGGCACTGTATTGTCCTCAAAGCGGGCAAAAAAGTTATTTAGTCTGCCTGGGAGCAGGACATCCTGGTCCGTGACTGGGCTGGATTTCTTCCTGTAGTCCGTGATTGACTGTAGACCCTGCCACATGCCTCTTGTGTCTGAGCCGTTGAATTGAGATTCTACTTTGTCTCTGTACTGACGCTTAGCTTGTTTGATAGCCTTGCGGAGGGAATAGCTGCACTGTTTGTATTCGGTCATGTTACCAGACACCTTGCCCTGATTAAAAGCAGTGGTTCGCGCCCTCAGTTTCACGCGAATGCTGCCATCAATCCACGGTTTCTGGTTAGGGAATGTTTTAATCGTTGCTATGGGAACGACATCTTCAACGCACGTTCTAATGAACTCGCACACCGAATCAGCGTATTCGTCAATGTTGTTGTCTGACGCAATACGAAACATGTCCCAGTCCACGTGATGGAAGCAGTCTTGGAGTGTGGAGTCAGCTTGGTCGGACCAGCGTTGGACAGACCTCAGCGTGGGAGCCTCTTGTTTTAGTTTCTGTCTGTAGGCAGGGATCAACAAAATGGAGTCGTGGTCAGCTTTTCCGAAAGGGGGGCGGGGCAGGGCCTTATATGCGTCGCGGAAGTTAGAGTAACAATGATCCAAGGTCTTTCCACCCCTGGTTGCGCAATCGATATGCTGATAAAATTTGGGGAGTCTTGTTTTTAGATTAGCCTTGTTAAAATCCCCAGCTACAATGAATGCAGCCTCCGGATAAATGGTTTCCAGTTTGCAAAGAGTCAAATAAAGTTCATTCAGAGCCAACGATGTGTCTGCTTGGGGGGGGATATATATACGGCTGTGATTATAATCGAAGAGAATTCTCTTGGTAGATAATGCGGTCTACATTTGATTGTGAGGAATTCTAAATCAGGTGAACAGAAGGATTTGAGTTCCTGTATGTTTCTTTCATCACACCATGTCACGTTAGTCATAAGGCATACGCCGCCGCCCCTCTTCTTACCAGAAATATGTTTTTTTCTGTCTGCGCGATGCGTGGAGAAACCTGTTGGCTGCACCGCTTCGGATAGCGTCTCTCCAGTAAGCCACGTTTCCGTGAAGCAAAGAACGTTACAGTCTCTGATGTCCCTCTGGAATGCTACCCTTGCTCGGATTTCATCAACCTTGTTGTCAAGAGACTGGACATTGGCAAGAAGAATGCTAGGGAATGGTGCACGGTGTGCCCGTCTCCGGAGTCTGACCAGAAGACCGCCTCGTTTCCCTCTTTTTCGGAGTCGTTTTTTTGGGTCGCTGCATGGGATCCACTCCGTTGTCCTGTTTGTAAGGCAGAGCACAGGATCCGCGTCGCTAAAAACATATTCTTGGTCGTACTGATAGTGAGTTGACGCTGATCTTATATTCAGTAGTTCTTCTCGACTGTATGTAATGAAACCTAAGATGAGCTGGGGTACTAATGTAAGAAATAACACGTAAAAAAACAAAAAACTGCATAGTTTCCTAGGAACGCGAAGCGAGGCGGCCATCTCTGTCGGCGCCGGAAGTTACGGGTTTAACGACATTGTGAGCTCATCAAACTGACATTTAGAAATATGCTCACTTGATACTAAACCCAAGTATCACAAGCCAATTGGAAAGAATAAATTCAAGACAGCATTAAAGCGCAGAAGAAGTGAGTTGATGGGTAGAAATAAAATTATATAATTTGATGGTCTGTCCAGATGTAAAAAGGAGGACCGGGTGTGGTCCAAAGATAACGTTTACCTTGTGGTAGTTGTTGAAGCTAGCCTGTAGTAGAAGCTGCTGTGTGGCTAGCATCTTCTTCCTGAGTTTGCTCTCCTGTTTAGTGGCCTGTAGCTCAGAGTCCAGCCTGGCCCTCTCCTCTCCCTCTCGGTCTGCCTTAGAGAGGACCCCCTGTAGACGGTCCTCTAGCCCAGACACCTGGGAGCTCAGGTAGTCCTGACAGTGCAGCAGGTACTCTGTGCTGAGCTGGGACATACGTAGTAGGTTGACAAGGGCCGGGTCAGCAGGGCTACGGCAGTAGGGACACCTCTCACCTTCAGGGATGGAGTTGGGGGTCAATTTTAAATGTAAACAGTCCTTGTTTGGTGCATTAAACCAATAAGCAATGAAGTAAAAAAATATATAATAATAATAATTATTAATTAAATGGGAGGTTCACACACAAAAATGGACAAAAGTCAGGACAGTTCCAATTGAAGTCATTGCTTTTCAATTGACTGAAGTGAAATGGAATTGACCCCGGGACCAACCCTGCTCTGTTACCTGTGACATCACAGAAGGTGACAGCAGATATGTACTCCTGCAGTACGACCACGTCCATCTCCCTGGCCACGTGATCCACATCCAGGGCAGAGAGGCGCCGCCAGTCCATGGATTCAGTTCGGGCTCGGAAACGTAGGGGCTGCAGGTGGCCAGAGCTCCAGGAGGAGGGGAAAGAGAGGAGGCCGGACACAGGAGGGTCACTGGGGGTTCTGAACTGGCCAGGCATGGTGGTGTAGGCTCTGGCAGGGAATGAGGTGGGGTAGTGGCACTTGGAGGAGATGCTGCTGTGAAAGAAAGAAAGAGAACCCTATTAACACTGAACAAAAATAAAATGCAACATGTAAAGTGTTGGTCCAATGTTTCACGAGTTGAAATAAAAATATCCCAGAAATGTTCCATAAGCTTAAAAAGCGGATTTCTCAAATTTTGTGCACAAATTTGTTTACATCCCCTGTTAGTGAGCATTTCTCCTTTGCCAAGATACTCCATCCATCTGACAGGTGTTACATATCAAGTTGATTAAACAGCATGATCATTACACAGGTGCACCTTGTGCCGGGGACAATAGTCACTCTAAAATACGCCGTTTTGTCACACAACACAATACCACAGATGTCTCAAGTTTTGAGGGAGCGTGCAATTGGAATGCTGACTGCAGGGATGCCCACCAGAGCTGTTGCCAGGTAATTTAATGTTCATATGTCTACCATAAGCTGCCTCCCAGGTCATTTTCGAAAATTTGGCAGTACGTCCAGCCCGGCCTCACAACCGCAGACCACGTGTAACCATGCCAGCCCAGGACCTCCACAACCGGCTTCTTCATCTGTGGGATCGTCTAAGAACAGCCACCCGGACAACTGATGAAACTGTGGGTTTTCACAACCGAAGAATATCTGCACTAACTGTCAGAAACCATCTCTGGGAAGCTCATATGCCCGTTGTCCTCACTAAGGTCTTGACCTCACTGCAGTTTGGCGTCGTAACCGACTTCAGTGGGCAAATGGTCACCTTCGATGGCCACAGAAGTGTGTTCTCCATGGATGAATCACGATTTTAACTGTCCTGGGCAGATGACAGACAGAGTGTATGGCAATTTGAATGCACAGATACCGTGACGAGATCCTGAGGCCCATTGTCATGCCAATCATCCTCCGCCATCACCTCATGTTTCAGAATGATAATGCAAGTCGCAAGGATCTGTACACAATTCCTGGAAGCTGAAAATGTCCCAGTTCTTCCATGGCCTGCATACTCACCAGACATGTCACCCATTGAGCATGTTTGGGATGCTCTGGATAGAGGCTTCTTCACCTTGGACTCAAACATTAACTGGGGGTAATAACTCATCTTGTATCAATAAACACCTGGAGAATAATGTTTTATTTTTTTATTTCACCTTTATTTAACCAGGTAGGCCAGTTGAGAACACCTTTATTTAACCAGGTAGTCTAGTTGAGAACACCTTTATTTAACCAGGTAGGCTAGTTGAGAACAAGTTCTCATTTACAACTGTGACCTGGCCAAGATAAAGCAAAGCAGTTCGACACATACAACGACACAGAGTTACACATGGAGTAAAACAAACATACAGTCAATAATACAGTATAGAAATAAGTCTATATACGATGTGAGCAAATGAGGTGAGATAAGGGAGGTAAAGGCAAAAAAAGGCCATGGTGGCAAAGTAAATACAATATAGCAAGTAAAACACTGGAATGGTAGATTTGCTGTGGAAGAATGTGCAAAGTAGAGATATAAATAAGGGGGTGCAAAGGAGCAAAAATAAATATATAAATAAATACAGTAGGGGGAGAGGTAGTTGTTTGGGCTAAATTATAGATGGGCTATGTACAGGTGCACTAATCTGACTGCAGAATGACTGCACACGGCACAGCACTGGTGTCAAGTGCAGCTTCATAGACTTGTCTCCTTGGAGTTAATGATGTAAACAGATCAGCTCATAAGAATCCATTGTTCCAATGTAGCCTGACCTTACAAAACACAAACAAACAGGATTGTTGCTATCCTTTCAACAGGTGAGAGAACAACACCACCTTCCTTTCCAGAGGGATTTCACTGGTCGTGTGTGGCAGTTGATATGAGGGAGGTGCTAGCTAGCAACGCCAAGGGTATTTTTTTGGGGGGGGGGGGTGTATTTTATTAGGATCTCGATTAGCTGTTGCAAAAGCAGCCGCTACTCTTCCAAAACATGAAACATAATACAGAACATCAATAGACAAGAACAGCTCAAGGAAAGAACTACATACATTTTTTTAAAGGCACACAGCCTACATATCAATGCATGCATACACACAAACTATCTGGGTCAAATAGGGGAGAGGCATGAGGTGTTGCTTTATCTGTTTTTTGAAACCAGGTTTACTGTTTATTTTAGCAAGATGAGATGGAAGTTCCAAGCAATAAGGGCTCTATATAATACTGTATGTTTTCTTGAATTTGTTCTGGATTTGGGGACTGTGAAAAGTGCCCTGGTGGCATGTCTGGTGGGATAAGTATGTGTGTCAGAGCTATGTCTAAATTCACTATGCAAACAATTCGGGATTTTCAACACATTAAATGTTTCTTATGAAAAAATAAAGAATTGATGCAGTCAGCCTCTCCTCGACTCTTAGCCAAGAGAGACTGGCATGCATAGTATTTATATCAGCCCTCTGATTACAATTAAGAGCAAAACGTCCCGCTCTGTTCTGGGCCAACTGCAGCTTCAATAGGTCTGTCCTTGCAGCACTGGACCACACGACTGGACAATAATCAAGATTAGATTAGGGGTCGTGAGTTCAATTTCCCGCATGGATCACATACACACAACTAGGATTGTGGTTAGCTAAACTCACCGGACTAAATGGCACAAGACGTAACTAGCTATCTAGATCTGACAGCAAAGAGTTACCGGAAAATGCATATTGAAAGTTTCAAAGTTAGCTAGCTTGCTTACCTGTCCTTGGCGTAGCACTGTTTTGGTATCTTGCTTGCTCCTGCGAAGTAAATTTATATGCAATATTTCAGTAAAAGGTTTCTAGAGGTATAACTTTGCAAAAATTTAATTTGCACGAATAATGCATGTGGTGTTCGCTAGTTTGCACCAAAAAACGGTGTGATGGGTGGAGGGCTGCCCCCCTGCTGCCTTCTACAGGGGAAGGTGCAGTAACAAGGCACGCTCCGGCTGTTACCTAGGAAACGAAACGCCCTTTGGGCCATTGTCTTGCGTCAGATGGCGTCACTCCTACGTGACTCTCGTCCCTCGAACGATTTGGGATTATGGGCCTGATTTCAGCGCGTTCAAGACAACTGGGAACTAGGGCTTTAACGAGCTACAACTGGGAAAAAAATATTTAGATCAGTCATCCAGCCCGAAATTCCAACTCGGGAACTCACGCGTCTTTCTAGAGCTCGGAATTTTTTAACTTTTCGAGTTTCAAGTACCATTATGCCGCGTTCAAGTACCAGTCGGAACTAGGAAACTCAGAAATGTTTGACTTGCTAACTGATTGAACGCAGCACGTGTATAACTACAACCTGTTAGCAAGTCTTACATTTCCGAGTTTGCTAGTTCCCGACTGGCATTTAAATGTGGCATTAGGCTTCTTTCTGACAACGGCCGAAGATGTAATAGACACACTACATGACCAATAGTATGTGGATACCTGAACGTCAAAACATCTCACTCCAAAATGATGTGAATTAATATGGAGTTGGTCCCTTTGCTGCTATAACAGCCTCCACTCTACTGGGAAGGCTTACCACCACTTGTCATTATGTGTGTTTTTTCCTATATTTATATTTTATTTTTAATCCCAGCCCCCAACCTCGCAGGAGGCCTTTTGCCTTTTGGTAGGCCGTCATTGTAAATAAGAATTTGTTCTTTAACTGACTTGCCTAGTTAAATAGAGGTTAAAAAAAAAAAAAAAAGATGTTGGATCATTGCAGCGGGGACTTGCTTCCATTCAGCCACAAGAGCATTAGTGAGGTCGGGCACTGATGTTGGGCGATTAGGCTTGGCTTGCAGTCGGTGTTCCAATTCATCCCAAAGGTGTGCGATGGGGTTGAGGTCAGGGCTCTGTGCAGGCCAGTCAAGTTCTTCCACGCCGATCCCGACAAACCATTTCTGTATGGACCTCGCTTTGTGCACGGGGTCGGGGTCATGGTCATGCTGAAACAGGAAAGGGCCTTCCCCGAACAGTTGCCACAAAGTTGGAAGCACAGAATCGTCTAGAATGTCATTATATGCTGTCACATTAAGATTTCCCTTCACTGGAACTCTTGGGGCCTAGCCCAAACCATGAAAACAGCCCCAGCCCATTATTCCCCTCCACCGAACTTTACAGTTGGCACTATACATTCGGGCAGTTAGAGTTCTCCTGGCATCCGCCAAACACAGATTAATCCGTTGGTCTGCCAGAGTGTGAAGCATAATTCATCACTCCAGAGTAGCGTTTCCACTGGCTCCAGCTTTACACTACTCTAGCCGACGCTTGGCATTGCCAATGGTGATCTTAGGCTTGTGTGCGGCTGCTCGGCCATGGAAACCCATTTCGTGAAGCTCCTGACGAACAGTTATTGTGAACAGCTATTGTGCTGAAGTTGCTTCAAGAGGCCGTTTGGAACTTGGTAGTGAGTGTTGCAACCGAGGACATACGATTTTTACGCGCTGTGCGCTTCAGCACTCGGCTCCTAGATGTTTCCTCTTCACAATAACAGCAGAGATTGGAGATTGCATGTGCTCGATTTTATACATCTGTCAGCAACGGGTGTGGCTGAAGTAGCCGAATCCACTAATTTGAAGGGGTGTCCACATACTTTTGTAATATATAGTATACGTTTCCAAAAACAACATGCAGAGAGAACACGTGTCAATACTGATAATACTGATAATACAGGTAATACTGATAATACTGATAATACTGACAATACTGATAATACTGATAATACTGACAATACTGATAATACTGACAATACTGATAATACTGATAATACTGATAATACTGACAATACTGATAATACTGACAATACTGATAATATTGATAATACAGATAATACTGACAATACTGACAATACTGATAATACTGATAATACTGACAATACTGACAATACTGATAATACTGACAATACTGATAATACTGACAATACTGATAATACTGATAATACAGATAATACTGATAATACTGATAATACAGATAATACAGATAATACTGATAATACTGATAATACTGATAATACTGATAATACTGACAATACTGACAATACTGATAATACTGACAATACTGATAATACTGATAATACAGATAATACTGATAATACTGATAATACAGATTTTTATTTAATTTGATCTAAAGGGTTTCCCTCTCCAACAAATAGAATGTCAGGTTGTCGTTTCACCTGGGTATGATACTGCTGCAGAGAGAACACACCCTTATCCACATGGACAGGGACGCTGTGGAGAGGGTCAAAAGTTTGGACATCACCGAGGACCTGTAACGGTCCCCTTCACACCGACAGCATGGTGATGAATGCTCAGAGCCTTGTTGAAGAAATTAGTCTTGGCCCCCCAATACCCTCCCTCACAAACTTACACAGTTGCACCGTTGAGAGCATCCTGTCGGGCTGTATTACCGCATGGTACGGCAATTGCACCGCCTGAAACCGCCTTAAGGGTCAGCCAGACTCGTCCTGGAGGGCATTGTGCCCCCGATGATATCTAAAGCAGCCAGTGTCCTAGGAAGGTCAAGAAGATCTTCAAGGACCTCAGCCACCCGAGCCACGGCCTGTTCACCCCGCTACCATCTAGAAGATCTTCAAGGACCTCAACCACCCGAGCCACGACTTGTTCACCCCGCTACCATCTAGAAGATCTTCAAGGACCTCAGCCACCCGAGCCACGGCCTGTTCACCCCGCTACCATCTAGAAGATCTTCAAGGACCTCAGCCACCCGAGCCACGGCCTGTTCACCCCGCTACCATCTAGAAGATCATCAAGGACCTCAACCACCCGAGCCACGGCCTGTTCACCCCGCTACCATCTAGAAGATCATCAAGGACCTCAGCCACCCGAGCCACGGCCTGTTCACCCCGCTACCATCTAGAAGATCATCAAGGACCTCAGCCACCCGAGCCACGGCCTGTTCACCCCGCTACCATCTAGAAGGCGGAGACAGTACAGGTGCATCAAATCCAGGATCAAGAGACATCTATCTCCAGGCCATCAGACTGTCACCACTAGCCAGGCCTCTGCCCAGTACCCTGCCCTGAACCTTATTTTATTGACCTTTATTTAATTAGGCAAGTCAGTTAAGAACAAATTCTTATTTACAATGACGGCCTGCCCCGGCCAACGCTGGGCCAATTGTGCGCCGTCATATGGGACTCCCAATCACGGCCGGATGTGATACAGCCTGGATTCAAACCAGGTACTGTAGTGACGCCTCTAGCACTGAGATGCTGTGCCACTTGGGAGTCCACTTCATAGAGTAGGGTCAAAAGAAAGGCATCGCAGCTCCATTAAAATCTTAACTTAAAATGTTAATTATTCCACAATACAGACAACGGATCACCCCCTAGAAAGATATTATCACATATGGCTGAAAATATTGAGTCAGTATATTATAATGCCTACCGTCTAGCAATGCATTAACTCACATATTTAGCACCTCATTGATCACATTAGGCTACTACATGAAATATATTGAGACAAATTACAGACAGTAGCAAACAAGTAGCAAAATAGAACTCAATTGCTTGACCATGAAATGTATTTCGGTAAAATGTAATTCATTCATCTCGGGTTTAAATTTGAAGCATTTTAAAAAATATGTTTATTGTTTTGATCAATTTGCAAAGACATTGGCAACTTTGTATTTGTAGTCCACTTTGTTGTGAAGTTATCTGCGGTCACAGAGAGGCGGATAAACCATGTGATTCTGTGTATAAAGTTATGCGGGAGGGCAAATAAGCATCTAACGACACACGCTTGTTTTACGAGCGGTCTGCAATTACGACTGTTTTCAAGCGCAACGTTCGTTTGGACACCGTTTTTAAAACCCAGAGGCGCAACATCGCGAAACTGTCGGGAACGCTTGTAAAGCAACCCAAACAGACCAGGCCGGGGTTTGAGAAGTCAATGAGAGGAATTCAAAATAATTCCTTAGTTGTTGTTTTTTTCAAAATCTAAAGGCACAACCTAGATTCGATCTAATGTCTTAAGGGTAAACATATTATTACCCCAACCTCGTAAAAGTGACAAATTGACACGTTTTCATTTTCGTCAAAAACAACTTATCGAAGGAGTGCCTTTGATTTGATGTCGAGTTTAGCCACATATAGAACAATGAGACAGATATTTCACTGGACGTGTAAATGTGTCGCATTGGCTTGGATTTTTCCACTCACTACCAAATATATGGTAGTGAGAGGAAGCGCACTGGCGGGCAGTGGGCGAGAAGATGGAACGAGATGGATTTTGGTGGATATTGTTACAAATCTTGTCATCGATGAAACATTTGCTCTTAATACAGTTTCCTGTTCTCAAATCTACAATCTGCTATGAACAGAGGTGTGTAGACTTTACCCTTTGCAAAAAAATAAAAAATCACGTTGTGTATGACTTCAAAGGTGAATTGAGTTATTGCACATGCGCACTTCCCCGAGTAGGCGTTCCCTAACGAAATATGCAGATGATGCTAAAACGCGCCAATAGGATCTCTCTATCGCGTACTTGGCTCTGCCCACAATGACTCATTTGTTCCCATTGGAAACGACAGGCGGTGGTCTATCTTGGTTTAGTTATAAATCTTTGGCTTCGCAAGCCAACGTCGCCATGACGTTAACTTATAAGCGTGACCAGGGATTTATATTGGAGAAGCAGTTTTATCCTATGTTCATACTGTACTGTCTTTGGTTTTGGGAAAGATTTAAGATGCTTCTACGTAGGTTCTATTGATGCATTTAGCCACAATATGCTTTTGGGAAACCAGGCCCAGTGAGGTTGTGCAGAAGGAATCAATGGCTTTCAAATCAAATTGTATTGGTCACATACACATATTTAGCAGATGTTATTGCGGGTGTAACGAAATGCTTGTGTTCCTAGTAACAACAGTGCAGAAATATCTAACAATTTACAAATTAATATACACAAATCTAAAAGTAAAAGAATGGAGTTAAGAAATATATAAATATTAGGACAACTAATGTCGCAGTGGCATTGAATAAAATACAGTAGAATAGAATAAAGTATATACATATGAGATGAGTAAAGCAGTATGTAACATTATTTGAGTGGCCAATGATTCCATGTCTATGTATATAGGGCAGCAGCCTCTAAGGTGCAGGGTTGAGTAACTGGGTGGTAGCCGGCTAGTGATGGTTATTTAGCAGTCTGATGGCCTTGAGATAGAAGCTGTTTTTCAATCTCTCGGGTCCCAGCTTTGATGCACCTGGACTGACCTCGCCTTCTGGATGATGGCGGGGTGAACAGGCAGTGGCTCGGGTGGTTGTTGTCCTTAATTATCTTTTTGGCCTTCCCGTGACATCGGATGGTGTAGGTGTCCTGGAGGGAAGGCAGTGTGCCCCCGGTGATCCGTTGGGCAAACAGCACAACCCTCTGGAGAACCCTGCGGTGGTGGACGGTGCATTTGCCGTACAAGGGGATGATACAGCCCGACAGGATTCTCTCAATTGTGCATTTGTAAAAGTTTTTGAGGGTCTTAGGGGCCAAGCCTAATTTCTTCAGCCACTGTTGCGCCTTCTTCACCACACTGTCTGTGTGGGGGGACCATTTCAGGTCTGTGATGTGTACAGCGAGGAACTGGAAGCTTTCCGCGTTCTCCACTGCGGTCCCGTCGATGTGGATAGGGGGGGGGGGGGGGGGGTGCTCCCTCTGCTGTCTCCTGAAGTCCACGATCAGCTCCTTTGTTTTGTTGACGTTGAGGGAGAGGTTATTTTTCTGGTACCTATCCGCCAGGGCCTTCACCTCCTCCCTATAGACTGTCTCATCATTGTTGGTGATCAGGCCTACTACTGTTGTGTCGTCTGCAAACTTGATGATTGATTTGGAGGCGTGCATGGCCACAAAGTCATGGGTGAAGAGAGAGTACAGGAGGGGGCTCAGCATGCACCCTTGTGGGGCCCCTGTGTTGAGGATCCGCGTAGTGAAGGTGTTGTTTCCTACCTTCACCACCTGGGGGCGGCCCATCAGGAAGTCCAGGACCCATTTGTACACGGAGGGGTTCAGACCCAGGGCCCCGAGCTTAATGATGAGCTTGGAGGGTACTATGGTGTTGAAGGCTGAGCTATAGTCAATGAACAGCACTCTTACATAGGTATTCGACTTGTCCAGATTGGATAGGACAGTGTGCAGTGCGATGGAGATTGTACATGTAGTCTAATCCTGTTCATATCGTTTACTCAGTAATTCATGTGAATTTATGTAGTCTAATCCTTTTTACATTGTTTACACAGTAACTGTTGTAGTCTAATCCTGTTCATATTGTTTACACAGTAATTTATGTAGTCTAATCCTGATCATATTGTTTACACAGTAACTGATGTAGTCTAATCCTGTTCATATTGTTTACACAGTAACTGTTGTAGTCTAATCCTGTTCATATTGTTTACACAGTAACTGTTGTAGTCTAATCCTGTTCCTATTGTTTACACAGTAACTGTTGTAGTCTAATCCTGTTCATATTGTTTACACAGTAACTGTTGTAGTCTAATCCTGATCATATTGTTTACACAGTAACTGTTGTAGTCTAATCCTGTTCATATTGTTTACCCAGTACAGGAACTGATGTACATCTAGTCTAATCATTTTCTGTACAGTGAGTGTTTTTTCCTTCATGTGATTGATTCATATTCTGTTTCTTTACATGCTTACTGACCAAAAAAAGCAACATAAAAGGTTGAGAATGTAAGAAACTAACACTGCAGACTCTAGTGATGTTGACATGCGATCAATGACCATACAGTAAGAATCTTTGTGGGCTCCATTAAATCACATCTGGTACAATTCTATGTTACACTATCTTAAATAATAATGAGTAAGGTACAAAAGGGCATGAAGTAATGACAAACAATAAAGCATATCCTATATGCTGCTGCAAAAAAAAAACACTTAACAGTGTATGTTCTCATTAGAGTAGCCTATGTAGCCTAGCACTCACTACCTGGCTGGATTGTGAGAAAATACAATTTACTTTAATTTTATTTTATTTTATTCATCATTAGACAAGAGCTTGGGCTGGTATATTAGGATAGGAGAAGTACTCCAGATATAACAAACTGACCCTAGCCCCCCGACACATAAACTACTGCAGCATAAATACTGGAGGCTGAGACAGGAGGGGTCAGTATGTCCCTCCCCACCATCACTACCTAGTACACACTGGCTAGCACATTAGCTAGCTAGTACACACCATCTAGTATAGTAGTGAAATGTGTCGTTTTATAGGGTCAGCCGTAGTAATACAGCACTCCTGTGTGTAAATTAGGGTTAAGTGTCTTGCTCAAGATCACATTGACAGAGCTAGTTAGTCCACACTAGTTAGTACACACACTAGCTAGCTAGTACGCATGGTTTTTGCTGGAGCCAGACGCTATTGAACTCAAATCGCACACGGCACTAGCTGGTGGGTATAATGTGGGCATGATCTTTACCTTTACCTCCCAGTCTGCGGTCACCAGATAGTCCCTACTTATCACTAATGCCACCATTGAGGTATACAAGAAAGGTTACCACCACTTTGCTTGGATTCACACAATCTTGTAATTTATCATTCAAAGGAGCCCCTAGCTAGCGCGAATGATATGTGATTACATCCTCAAGTCTTCTTGGGTATGACGCTACAAGCTTGGCACACCTGTATTTGGGGAGTTTCTCCCATTCCTCTCTGCAGATCCTCTCAAGCTCTGTCAGGTTGGATGGGGTGCATTGCTACACTGCTATTTTCAAATCAAACTTTATTTGTCACATGCGCCAAATACAACAAGTGGAGACCTTACCGTGAAATGCTTTACTTACAAGACCTTAACACTTCTTGAACTGCACTGTTTGTTAAGAAAATATTTACCAAATAAACTAACGTAAAAAATCAAAAGTAACACAATAACATAACAATAATGAGGCTATATACAGGGGGTACTGGGTCCGTGTGCGGGGTGCAGGTTAGAGGTCATTTCTACATCTAAGTAGGGGTAAAGTGACTATGCATAGATAATAAACAGCGAGTAGCAGAGAAAACAGTCTATGACTTGGGTGACGAGTTGAAAACCACTCTCAGATTAATAGACAGAGATATGGATGCAAGGACTGACCATCCTTGATATCAACATTATAGTTATAACCATGTTATGAGGCTATACAGGACTGACCATTCTTGATATCAACATTATAGTTATAACCATGTTATGAGGCTATACAGGACTGACCATCCATGATATCAACATTATCGTGTTAACCATGTTATGAGGCTATACAGGACTGACCATCCATGATATCAACATTATAGTTATAACCATGTTATGAGGCTATACAGGACTGACCATCCATGATATCAACATTATAGTGTTAACCATGTTATGAGGCTATACAGGACTGACCATTCTTGATATCAACATTATAGTTATAACCATGTTATGAGGCTATACAGGACTGACCATCCATGATATCAACATTATAGTTATAACCATGTTATGAGACTATACAGGACGGACCATCCATGATATCAACATTATAGTTATAACCATGTTATGAGGCTATACAGGACTGACCATCCATGATATCAACATTATCGTTATAACCATGTTATGAGACTATACAGGACTTACCACCCATGATATCAACATTATCGTGTTAACCATGTTATGAGGCTATACAGGACTGACCATCCATGATATCAACATTATAGTTATAACCATGTTATGAGGCTATACAGGACTGACCATCCATGATATCAACATTATAGTGTTAACCATGTTATGAGGCTATACAGGACTGACCATCCTTGATATCAACATTATAGTTATAACCATGTTATGAGGCTATACAGGACTGACCATCCATGATATCAACATTATCGTGTTAACCATGTTATGAGACTATACAGGACTGACCACCCATGATATCAACATTATAGTGTTAACCATGTTATGAGGCTATACAGGACTGACCATTCTTGATATCAACATTATAGTTATAACCATGTTATGAGACTATACAGGACTGACCACCCATGATATCAACATTATAGTGTTAACCATGTTATGAGGCTATACAGGACTGACCATCCTTGATATCAACATTATAGTTATAACCATGTTATGAGGCTATACAGGACTGACCATCCATGATATCAACATTATCGTGTTAACCATGTTATGAGACTATACAGGACTGACCACCCATGATATCAACATTATAGTGTTAACCATGTTATGAGGCTATACAGGACTGACCATTCTTGATATCAACATTATAGTTATAACCATGTTATGAGACTATACAGGACTGACCACCCATGATATCAACATTATAGTTGTAACCATGTTATGAGGCTATACAGGACTGACCATCCATGATATCAACATTATAGTTATAACCATGTTATGAGGCTATACAGGACGGACCATCCATGATATCAACAACATTATCGTGTTAACTATGTTATGAGGCTATACAGGACGGACCATCCATGATATCAACATTATCGTGTTAACCATGTTATGAGGCTATACCGTGTGTTTACATTTACAATGTTTATAAATATTGGAGTAAAACAAGCTTATATTTTTTGGGTTCTGACAGTTGAACTAAACTCATGAGGCATTTATGAGTTACATTCTTCAAGAATCAATTAATATAATTTATAAGTCTAAAAATGGATGTAGCAAATACCAGAGTACCCCTTTAAGTCTATCGAAAGTGTGCGAGTTTGAGCATGTGTCCATTACGCCTATGGATTTAAAACTAATTTATCAGCACGAATTAGATTGAGCAATGAAAGCCCCACTTGTATTCTATAGGCTGGGATCCACACTATATGCAACTGTTGCAAGAGCAACATTTTGACTGGCTGTCCACTTGTTTCAAAAACAATGGTTGATAGGCAGCTTAGACTTCTTTAATTCAACCATTACTGGGTTCAAATACACATTTACATTTGTGAACAGCCATCCACAACAACCACAATCCGTAAAGCGCAAATAGTTAAATGAGAGAGCAGCAGTTTGATTCACGTCAATGCGCTATGTAGATATCAATAATAAGTGATATCCGTTTTGCTGTAGGTTACACCACTGCTGTCATCCTTACCTACAAGGGTTTATTCAAATTGGATAATCTTTGGATGATGACAGCAGTCGAACAATTGGAAGACATGGTGGCCTACAAAAGCCTATTCCTGCTCTTTCCCCGCGATCCATCAAACACATTCGGTGTGTTTGCACAAGGGTGATATTTGCTCAAGGGGCAGATCTAAGAAGGTGGAGGTGCTAGGGGTGTGTCCCATTCCTTCTGGTTATCAGACGGAGGGACTCGTTTTGGATCGCTCTTAGTCTGGAACCGCCCCCTCGACCTTTCCGTGAGACGACAGGGTCATTAGAATCAGCTCTTAGGATCAATGGGACTCACAAGGCCACCCACGGAGGAGTAAAAAGTTCTGATCAAATCACATTTTATTTGTCACATGTTTTGTAAACAAGAGGTGTAGACAAACAATGAAATGCAGACTTATGTGTCCTTCCCAACAATGCAGACTGACAGGCTCTTCCTAACAATGTAGACTTAAGGGGTCCTTCCCAACAATGCAGTCTGATGGGCGCTTCTCAACAATGCAGATTTACGGGTCCTTCCCAATAATGCAGACTTACGGGTCCTCCCAACAATGCAGACTTACTGGTCCTTCCCAACAATGCAGACTGACAGGCTCTTCCCAACAATGCAGACTGACAGGCTCTTCCCAACAATGCAGACTTACGGGTCCTCCCAACAATGCAGACTTACTGGTCCTTCCCAACAATGCAGACTGACAGGCTCTTCCCAACAATGCAGACTTACTGGTCCATCCCAACAATGCAGACTGACAGGCTCTTCCCAACAATGCAGACTTACTGGTCCTTCCCAACAATGCAGACTCACAGGCTCTTCCCAACAATGCAGACTGACAGGCTCTTCCCAACAATGCAGACTGACAGGCTCTTCCCAACAATGCAGACGGACAGGCTCTTCCCAACAATGCAGACTTACAGTCTCTTCCCAACAAGGCAGACTTACGGGCTCTTCCCAACAATACAGACTGACAGGCTCTTCCCAACAATGCAGACTTATGGGCTCTTCCCAACAAGGCAGACTTACAGGCTCTTCCCAACAAGGCAGACTTACAGGCTCTTCCCAACAATGCTGACTTACAGGCTCTTCCCAACAAGGCAGACTTACGGGCTCTTCCCAACAATGCTGACTTACAGGCTCTTCCCAACAAGGCAGACTTACAGGCTCTTCCCAACAAGGCAGACTTACAGGCTCTTCCCAACAAGGCAGACTTACGGGCTCTTCCCAACAAGGCAGACTTACAGGCTCTTCCCAACAAGGCAGACTTACGGGCTCTTCCCAACAAGGCAGACTTACAGGCTCTTCCCAACAAGGCAGACTTACAGGCTCTTCCCAACAAGGCAGACTTACGGGCTCTTCCCAACAAGGCAGACTTACGGGCTCTTCCCAACAAGGCAGACTTACAGGCTCTTCCCAACAAGGCAGACTTACGGGCTCTTCCCAACAAGGCAGACTTACAGGCTCTTCCCAACAATGCAGACTTACAGGCTCTTCCCAACAATGCAGACTTACGGGCTCTTCCCAACAATGCTGACTTACGGGCTCTTCCCAACAAGGCAGACTTACAGGCTCTTCCCAACAAGGCAGACTTACAGGCTCTTCCCAACAATGCAGACTTACAGGCTCTTCCCAACACTGCAGACTTACAGGCTCTTCCTAGATCCGTTTGCATGGTACGAGTCTCTGTGTCTTCGACTGAGCTTTCAGTCCTGACCGTGTCCAGTTCCCATTCCACTAGGGCATTAACATCCCTTGGAACCCACAGTCTCACAATGCCCCCCAACCTTCTCCTGAAGGGTAACCTAGGCAACTTTGGTTGCTTTTTTTCCTCAGGAGTACCGTGTTTCTTTGAAGGGTAGTATGACTGACTAGGCACAAATAAGTCAGCACTCATCTCAACTCAGTCTCTTGTCCCCGTGCCAGTGACTTGATGCTTTGAAACAACCCCAGAGGAAGGTTTGAGCCTGTTGTAGTGTACTACTTCATACAGCACCTCTGACAGTTTATTTTCGCAAATTTTGAAAGGACCCTTTGAATTTCTTCATCAGTTTGAGTGACAACCCCCTTTGTCCTCTGATTATCTCTAAGCCACACATTCATTTTCCTCATATCTCTGGGGTGTCACCTTTTAGATAAAATTATTGCTTTTGTTTGCCTGTGGCTTTTAGGTGATTTCTCTTTACAGCTTCCCTTACAGTGCTTAAATTACCCTTGCACCTTTCGCACATACTGGCTGCATTCCAAACACTTAACAGACACACCCTATCCCCTCAGCCTTCAAATTAAGTGGACACTTCTGAAGACGTATCATGACGTCTGACGAGTATACACTTGCAGGGCATGGGGCGAGGGAGGAAGGAATTGTAACGGATGTCGTCTGGAGATAGAGAGGAGGACCAAGGTGCAGCGTGGTTCATGCTCATGTCTTTTCAATAAACAAACTGAACACTGGAACAAAACAATAAACGATGTGAACAAAACAGTACCGTGTGGCCCAAACCCTCACACGGAAACAAACACCCACAAACCAAAAGTGAAACCCAGGCTACCTAAGTATGATTCTCAATCAGAGACAACTAACGACACCTGCCTCTGATTGAGAACCATACCAGGCCGAACAAAAAAACCAACACAGAAAAACAAACATAGACTGCCCACCCCAACTCACGCCCTGGCCATACTAAAACAAAGACAAAAACAAAGGAACTAAGGTCAGAACGTGACAGGAATTCATTTTTAAAAAATGGACCGCCCTTGCCTGGAAATGTATCAGCGACGATTGTGTTTTCAGCCACCGGTAGCTTGTGGGTGCTTTATAGGCGCTACAGTCAATTATGATTGCATGTCTACTTATATTAACTATATAATTATTAATATACGCCTACTGTATGATAGCTAGCAAATTAATTAGCTAACTAGTGTTAGCCTGGCTACTGTATGATAGCTAGCAAATTAATTAGCTAACTAGTGTTAGCCTGCCTACTGTATGATAGCTAGCAAATTAATTAGCTAACTAGCGTTAGCCTGCCTAGCTGGAACTTCTAAAGGAGAAAAATGTTTAATTTCTACAATTTCCAAAAGATAACCAAACAAAAATATCATTACTTTTACGAGATGTGTTTGTGCACTATTAGCACAATTTCTAACTTATTTACATTCGTTTTAACTTATGTATGTTGACTCCATATTGACGTTGAGATTTTTCTTAGACGTACAATCATCGCAAATTGAATTATGGAGTGTTTCAGGCCCCGAAGTGAACATAATTGTACACTCACAAACTCCATTAAAAAAACGGCTTGGCTAATCATTTGGACCGACCACAAATATGGCCGCGGGGATTCCCCCAAGGGCATAATGCGAGGGTAGGTGGACGAGGGAGTGTCTTATATGAGTTTGAAACGCAGCCACTGAAAAAAAACATCATGTTTCCCTGCCTTTTGTTGTGTTCCCATAACCACATCAACCGGTTAAGTCATTTCGGTGCCAAACAGCACCCTGTATGGTGTGAACCCCTGTGGAAGATTGAACACTACTCTTGTATGACATCACATATGGGGCGGCAGGTAGCCTAGTGGTTAGAGCGTTGGACTAGTGTCATGGCGTTGGCCTCTTTGGGTTTAGCAAGCCCCATCCCCCTCTCCCTGCCTCCCCTCTTGCCTCCTTCAACTAGGCTGCTGTGGTCAGAGAGACGTCGTAAATTCCTGAGAAGACCCTGCCACATGGCCACACAGTAGAGAGAGAGAGTCGATTTTCATGGAGAACAAATTAAATCCTTCCACCTCACAGAACTTGAGGTACGAACACATTTCATGTTCCGGAGAAAGTATAAAAGATCGGTGAAGAATCCAGCTACGAACTGGTCCGTTTTTCACAACTTGGGAAGCTTATGGGAGACGGTGTGGCCTCATTACCATAACGCTGTTTATATAATAGCCTCAGATATGAGGTTTACATCTAATTGTTGTATTAGATGAATGAGTGAGGATGATACTGTTTGTATAATGGTGTAATATGATTGTGGACTGTTTAATGAAGAAAAATACAATTCCCTTTTGATTTGAACTAAATCAGAGGACCGCCCCTGAGCCCAGTTAGGGTCAGACATCCAGGACCGCCCCTGAGCCCAGTTAGGGTCAGATATCCTGGGACCGCCCCTGAGCCCAGTTAGGGTCAGACATCCTGGACCGCCCCTGAGCCCAGTTAGGGTCAGACATCCTGGGACAGCCCTCTTCGGCCCTTCCGAATAATATCCCCACTCTGGTTTTCAATCAGCAGACCGAGCTTACCTCAATTACGAGATGGCTAAAGGTTGCAGACCATGTTTTTCTCCATTAGTAGGACAAAGGTTGTTGACCATTGCTGAATCTTTTAACCATACCACGTGGTTAAACTCTTAGACTATCGATATCCCGACAGAATAAGAACAAGTCTTTGATTTTAATTACTAGTCTGCAGCTAGGAATTCGGTATCATTGAACGCGAAGAAGACAACCGGCGAAACATATATTTTATAACGAATGTCACTTTGAACAAACCCCTCTAACCACAATCGAGAGAGAGACGGACAATTCTACAAAATAAATGAACTTTTCACCAGCAATCAAGACGACAAACTAAGCGTAAATATATATATTTATTGCAATTGTTCCCGAATGAGTGAGCGTTCATGTGCAAAGGGTTAGCATTTCAATTGTTATAATTATCACCCTGTAGTGACTTCTTAGTCGACCCCCACTTCCCCTTTTGTCTAACAGCCGCCATGCCGGTTCAGCCCACTAGGGCACATTCTCCTATCATTTCATGTAACCACATTTACCTTGTTTGTTTATGCATTTCCTTGAATTACTTAGTTAGTAATAAATAAATGATTTAAGACAATTGATGTATGGATGACTCATAGTGAAGACTGGGTTTGTGCAGATAACTAACAATTGACGATGTTTGGAATGAGACTAACATGAGGTAAAGTAAATAATCCATTACTTCGAAGACTAATTGATAAAATAAAATATCTGAAAAGTTATTTTAGGAAATTATAACTTTGTAATCTGAATATTTTTCCTTGGGGCCCCAACTTCCTAGTAATTACGGTTACATGATTAATCAATCTGATCGCGTATTAACTAATTACAGAGAATCTTTGATAAACTATCAGTATTCAGTTAATGATAGTAAAGACACAATGTTTATGACGCCCCGTGTGAGGAATCAAAGAGAGAATTAGACTTTGCTGTAGAATTCTATATATCAATTTTGCAAACAGAATTGTACAAACAGACTGCTTTGTATACATTCAAACTGGTTGTGCGTGTTCCCATTCGAAGGGGCTCCAGAGCGCCTCCAGTAGTGGTTTTTAGCGTCAGAGCAATGAGTGATAAATTCCAGATTTAGTCCGTTAGGCCAAACGGTACTATTTATGTCGGTCAATATTAACTTCTAGAGACAGTAAGGTTAGAAATCGGTGTCCGAGCCGAAGTATTTTTGTCCGCCTACCGCACTACACCAGTGTGGACAGACTACGGCATACCCGTATTATGTACCGTGTCGCTCCGGTCAACACAACGCTAGCAGAGTATGCCGAATGGTTTAATATGAGATGTCACTAGTAAACCCACCCTTTCCATGGTAAAAAGGACCCTTTTTGTGCTTAGAACGTGGTATTTCTGATTATCGTCGGAATACGAAATGCTAAGCTAACAGAGGGGGAACATTTTTCACTTCCTGTGTTCCGTTTAAATTCCTCCGCCTTGCGCGACGGAAGTCCCGCCCTTTGTACTTCCGTTTGATTTCAGCATTCTGCGTCACTGGTGGTGAAGAATCGCAAGTACATCTCTTAAACGAAGGGTTGGAAATCCAAACGTGGATCACGTTAAAATAATCCAGAAATCTCAATTGCTTGGGTCTCATTCAATTTATTTATTTAAATTGACGGACATACCTTTCTAGGTTCTTCCAATTAAATGAGACACCTTAAACTTTGCAATAGTAACCTAGATGAACCAACTTCCTAGGTGAATTTAAAGTTTAATTTCCAGATAGCCTATACAGGTTTGATTATTCATTAAATTTGATCAAATCTGCTTCTGCAAAGCACAATCAATCAGTCCCGCCTCCAGCGGGAATCCCATATGGCTTTGGCCCGAGGGGAAAGTGTATCATAGTGGTAAATGTACCTAACATTATCTTTATGATAATCCAGCAATCTCAATTGCTTCGGTATTATCGTCTCATTCAATTTATTTATTTAAATTGTCGGACATACCTTTCTAGGTTCTTCCAATTAAATGAGACACCTTAAACTTTGCAATAGTAACCTAGATGAACCAACTCCCCAGGTTAATTTAAAGTTTAATTCCCAGATAGCCTATCCAGGTATGATTAATCATTATCATTGATTAATTCAATTTGCTTTTGCAAATTCATTCACATCCAACTTACACAGTACTGTCCAGTACTGATGGTTCATTAACGTCTATAAATAGAATAAAATAGTCTTTGCAACACCCAATATATTCCAAAACCAAACTTTGGAAAATTAGGAAAAACATTTTTTCCTTTCAAAAAGTTATAATAATGTGCAAGCTATCAGAGGGGGTAGTCCCCACTCACTATCAGAGGGGGTAGTCCCCACTCACTATCAGAGGGGGTAGTCCCCACTCACTATCAGAGGGGGTAGTCCCCACTCGCTATCAGAGGGGGTAGTCCCCACTCACTATCAGAGGGGGTAGTCCCCACTCGCTATCAGAGGGGGTAGTCCCCACTCGCTATCAGAGGGGGTAGTCCCCACTCGCTATCAGAGGGGGTAGTCCCCACTCGCTATCAGAGGGGGTAGTCCCCACTCGCCCACTAATTAGTGAACCTCCACCCGCGAATGGATTGACCTCTGACCTCAGCAGCGATACCAACCCTAATTATGCCATTAGTGGGAAAGCAGACAACAACGCTTTCCAAAATCAACCATCGGGCGCAGGCCTCGTAAAGGTTCTCTCCAGTCTAGCCCTGATGTCTTGCCATCCGAGATTGTCATCTGTCCAATACCGCAGTGCACAGCTGAAGCACGAGCAGGTACTGGGAGACATAAAGGGACAGAGGGAGGGAACCGGGAAACCAATGACAAATGCAGAAAAGGGAAAGATTCTGCTAGCTATGGAACTGCACTTGAAAACTGAACAATTAAATGTAATAGCAAAAACATATGACGATGAACAAGCACAAGCTCTTCAACAAAATCGTCTTCTACAGGAACAAAATCATATGCTACAGGAACAACTCGATTTAGACAAAACTAAATACGATGATGTCCACGCCAAACTAGATAAATCTGAAGAGTTATCTACAAACAGGAGCGCTCAACTTGATAACGTGCATGAGGTTTTGTTGAACGTTACTCAGAGTAACACGGTTCTCCTCAAAACGCCGCAGGCCAAAGACCATCAGTTAATGAACACAATGACAAAGTTGGATGACAAATCAGCAGAACTCATTGAAGTCGCTGACCAAATGAATGATGAGAGAACTCAGGTGATGAAGATGGAAATATGAATGATGAGAGAACTCAGGTGATGAAGATGGAGATATTGATTTCTAAGCAGGCGGAGGAAATCTCATCACTGAATCTCTCGCTCCGTACTCAAGACCTCTCTATCTGCCAACCATGACAGATAAGTTTGAGACCGAAAAGGAGCAAGTGTGACACTCACGTGTCCAAAATCAGAACTCTAAGCGCTGAAGTGGACTCTGCAATGCAGCAGAATACCAGCCTAGGTACCATTTGACAGTCATGAACAAAGACTGCCAGTTTATGGAGCCCCCCCCCAGAGCACCCCATGACAAGGTCTGTCACAGGCCGCCCTTTTGAGAGGAGAGCTGTAGACTTAATGAGTTTGTTTACAGAGACGGGACGAGGTAACAAACACATAATGGTAGTGTCAGATAATTTTACTACGTGGTCAGAGGCACATGCCATACCCAATCAGGAAGCAGTAACAGTTGCCAAGAAACTGGTAGAGGAATTTGTGTTGAAGCTAGGCGTTCCTCGCTCTATCCATTGTAACCATGGGTGAAATTTTTATTTTTTTAGAGAAAACATGTAAATCGGACTCATTAAGTCTACAGCTCTCCACTCAAAAGGACGGCCTGTGACAGACCTTGTCATGGGGTGCTCTGGGGGGGGGGGGCTCTCTGCCAGCCTGCAATCTTTTACAAATGAACAAAACACAAACCACTCTGTACAACCAACAATCAGATGAGGGGGGGGGGTGGGGCTGGACCCTGTAAATTGTATGCAGCACTTACACCCCTGCTTTATGGCTCTCTGCCAGCCTGGCCAGTTAAATCTTGCTCTAATTTTACCGGTGAGTTTTTCAACACCTAAATAGCCTCCTGTTCTATCATTGTGGATAAAGGTTAAGTATCTCATTTACGAGTTCCTCTGGTACAACCCCTCTCCAGATGGTGTCATCTGTCTCATAGTTTTAAAAATCACTGGCTACTTTAATAAATGGAACGCTAGTCACTTTAATGATGTTTACTTATCTTGCATTACCCATCTCATATGTATATACTGTATTCTATACTATTCTACTGTATCTCAGTCTATGTATTATTCTATACTATCCTACTGTATCTTAGTCTATGTATTATTCTACTGTATCTTAGTCTATGTTTTATTCTATACTATTCTACTGTATCTTAGTCTATGTATTATTCTATACTATTCTACTGTATCTTAGTCTATGTATTATTCTATACTATTCTACTGTATCTTAGTCTATGTTTTATTCTATACTATTCTACTGTATCTTAGTCTATGTATTATTCTATACTATTCTACTGTATCTTAGTCTATGTATTATTCTATACTATTCTACTGTATCTTAGTCTATGTATTATTCTATACTATTCTACTGTATCTTAGTCTATGTTGTATTATTCTATACTATTCTACTGTATCTTAGTCTATGCCGCTCTGACATCACTCATCCATATATTTATATATTCTTACTTCCATTCCTTTACATAGATTTGTGTGTATTGGGTTTGTGTGTATTGGGTATATGTTGTGAAATTGTTAGATATTACTGTACTGTCGGTGCTAGAAGCACAAGCATTTCGTTACACCCACAATAACATCTGCTAAACACGTGTATGTGACAAATAAAATTGGATTTGATTTGAATACTTCCTCTCCTGTTTTGACAGTGGCCAACTGGCACATGCTATCTCTCTCTCTTTCTCTCTCTCTCTCTCTCTCTCTCTCTACCCTCTCTCTCTCTCTCTACACTCTCTCACTCTCTCTCTCTCTCTCTCTCTACCCTCACTCTCTCTCTCACTCTCTCTACCCTCTCTCTCTTTCTCTCTACCCTGTCTCTCTCTCTTTCTCTCTCTACCCTCACTCTCTCTCTCACTCTCTCTCTCTACCCTCTCTCACTCTCTCTCTACCCTTTCTCTCTCTCTCTACTCTCACTCTCTTTCTCTACCCCCTCTCTCTCTCTCTCTACCCTCTCTCACTCTCTACCCTCTCTCACTCTCTCTCTCTCTCTCTCTCTCTCTACCCTCTCTCTCTCTCTCTACCCTGTGTCACGTGTCGCTATCCATTATGAAACATAGATTTGGGTCTTGGAAAGCCAGTTTGGGGGGAGGGGGGGGGGGGGGGGGGGGGAGCTTGGATTTTAATGAATTAAAAGCCACTTCACACACTGCAGTCCACTCAAAACATTGTCCCCCTTGTTTGTCAATCTGTACAAAGGCATCCGTCAATGCTACAAAACTAGGCCATGAACTAACTGTCTCTGTTTTCAAGGGGTCAGTGGACACTCCCTCAGCCGAGATACCGTTTCCCAGGTAGCTCACCTACGACCTGAACAAACGGCACTTAGAAGGTTTCACCATCTAAGTCCTGCCTGCTCCAATCTGGTGAAAACCTCGTCTAAACGTTTCACATCCTCCTGGAATGTACGACCAAACACTACGATGTCGTCTAAGTACACCAGACATGTTGTCCACTGTAAATCAGCCAGAACCAGGTCCATGAGACGCTGGAAGCTGCTTGGAGCCTTTGTCAACCCAAACCCAATGACCTGGAATTCAAAAGGCCCTCGCTTTGTCACAAAAACAGTTTTGCAGCTATCCTCGGGATGCATCTCGACTTTGCCGATACCCACTGGCTAAGTCTAAAGTGGAAAACCACTGAGCTAGCGAGTCCAAGGTCTCGTCGATCCTAGGAAGTGGATAAGCATCTTTAACCAGTGTTCTCGTTTAACCTTCTGTAAATCGCACAGAACCTGATTGAGCCGTCCTCCTTTCTTACTAACACCATTGGTGGGGTGGACACTGTCGGATGGGTTAACTTTTCCCCTTTCTAGCATGTCCTGCAAATCCTTGTGAAACTCTGCTTCCAGATGAACAGGTACCCACCTCAACACTTGTTTGATAGGCCTGGTGTCCCGTGTGTCAATCCTCGTGTCGCCCAAGTCCCCCACCCCCCCCCCAAAAAAATACCAGTGTTAAACACTTCCACATACCTTCCCACCGATGTCTTTTTACAGCTCTCAGCTGCACCTCAGTTAGCTGGCTGAAATCTATGTCCAGCTTTTGGATGAACTGTTTTTACGTCCCACTTTTCTGTGGTGGGAGAGTATGGCAGCTAGTTAGAATCCTGTAGCCTACCTATTTTTTTTTTCATGTGCAATGTGCAACCACAGTGCCAGCAGACCCTGCTATTGGTCAAAATAGGTCGTCCTCTGTCGTTCCCGGGGAAACTAGATCCTCCTCCCCTCCCCTCTCCCTTGGTCCAGGCTGTATCTGATCAAGCTCTATAGCAATGCTAATGGCCTCTTCCAAAGTTGTTGGTACTCCTTTGAGCAGGTGCAAACAAAGATCACTGCACCCAATGTGTGTAATAAAATGATCTCGTGAATCAGGTCGCACTTTCATCTGGATAAATATTTTGAAGCTAGCCTGCTTAAATCGTGGTATTCCCACTCCTCTTCAATGGCTGTGTGAAATTGCTGGATATTAGCAGGACCTGAAACACGCTGTCGTACACGTTGATCCAGAGCATCCCAAACATGCTCAATGGGTGACATGTCTCGTTAGTATGCAGACCATGGAAGAACTGGGACATTTTCAGCTTCCCGGAATTATGTACAGAATCTTATGCCATATCATAACCCCACCTTCACCATGGGGCACTCGATTCACAACGTTAACATCAGCAAACCGCTCGCCCAAAGTCACGAATGCACTCACCCACTTTACGTTTTCTGTCCTGAAGAAAAAAAATAATAATATTAAATTGCACGAATTCAGTCAGCATGGCTGGATGGCTCAAAATGGCGCTGCAAAGCCACTTTGGTGGGAAAATGGAGGGAGAAGTCGAAACCACCTGGGAACAGCAATCAAATAACCGCCAACCGAACGACAGCCGGTGGTGGATCAGCCGGGTGCCACGGACAGACGGATTGACCAGCCGGTGGTGGATCAGCCGGGTGCCACGGACAGACGGATTGACCAGCCGGTGCTCATGCCAGAATCTTTCGAGGGGAAGGAAAGCAAAATGGACTGTTTGGATTGAACAATTTGAGTTCGCAGTGAAAGTGAATGCTGTTGTAATCGTTCTTTGTATCCTGAGGTTAAAGTCTGACAAAATCTCAAGAGTATTTCCTCTCAGCAACAGCATGAGAAAGTTCAAACTATTTGCTGCTCGCCATCCATTCACTGCTGTTAACTCAAATGTGTCAAATAGGGTCTAGTGTTTTTGTGTGGTTTAGGCCCGGACCATCACAGTAGGTGTGAGCAGAGCATGTTGAACATCTGATACATACATCCTTAGGTCTTAGGTCAGCAACAGTCTGCCTCACTGCCTGTGTCACACCCATGATCGGTGTCACACCCATGATCGGTGTCACACCCCGATCGGTGTCACACCCCGATCGGTGTCACACCCCGATCGGTGTCACACCCCGATCGGTGTCACACCCCGATCGGTTTCACTTGTCTTGTGCTTGTCTCCAACCGCCACCAGGTGTCTCATTTTTCCCCATTATCCCCTGTGTATTTATACCTGCGTTTTCTGTTTGTCTGTTGCCAGTTCAGTCTTGTATTGTCAGGTCATACCAGCGTGTTTCCCATTGTTTTCCTGTTCTCAAGTTTTTGTTTCTAGTCTTCCCGGTTCTGACCTTTCTGCCTGTCCTGAACCTTTACTGACTCTGACCTGGTTACGAACCTCTGCCTGCCCTCGACCTGCCTTTTGCCTGCCCCTGTGTTATAATAAATAATCAGAGAATTTAACTATCCGCCTCCTGTCTGTATCTGTGTCTTATCCTGGGTCGTGATAGCCTGACAGTAAGCAGCAGATTACAGTGAAATATACGGTATATTTTTTAAGAGAAATGCCATGACAGTGGAGGTGCAACTTAGAAATAGCCCAAAAACCCGCAACCAATACATTTTCACCCGCGACATCTGTTTTCAAAGTATCCCAATTTAGCGGGAAAACCGTGAACATGGCAACAATGCTTTCAAGACTATTCGAAACTCGAAACCTCAGAGTTAAAACATTTGACTAGCTACATTTTTGCATTGAGGTTCCTATTGGTTGATTCTGATACCACAGATAGAACAAATGAGACAGATATTTCACCGGATGTATAAATGTGAAGCATCCGGTTGGCTTTTCCACGCACTACCAAATATGGTGGTGAAAGGAAGCCCAGTGGCCGGCAGTGGGAGAAGATGGAATTGCACATGCGCACCTCACAGAGTAGGCGTTCCCTAACGGATGTACCAATAGGATCTTGTTAGCTCGTGCTTGGCTCTGCCCACCTCCTTGCTTGTTCTGCACACTATGTCTCATTTATTCACATTGTAAACGACAGGCTGTGGTCTATCTTGGTTTAGTCATAAAAAATCTTTGCTGATACTTTCCAAGTGTGAAACTTTTTGCAACAACTTTGCAATACGAAAATGGCAGAGTTCCCGAGTTGTCTTGAATTTGGCATGAGAACGAACCAAGCGCTATTGTTATATCAAAGATGGTGGATAAATGATGGCAGTTCACTCAGGCCGTTTACCATTGAATAAAATGCTAAATTCCGGTCTGCTCTCCCATAGTTCTTATTATACCCAGCCCTAACTAACAGTCTTAACTCGGCAGAAAATCTGTCAATGAGAAAGTGTCAAATTTGGTCTACAACAAATAATGGCCTACTTGATACCTGAGGTTTATTTGATCAAATATAAGTTTTGTAATGCTTAAGATGTTGAGTGTACTGATATACAGTGCCTTCGGAAAGTATTCAGGCCACTTGACTTTTTCCACATTTTGTTAGGTTACAGCCTTATTCTAAAATGGAATAAATTGTATTTTTCCTTCATCAATCTACACACAATACCCCATAATGACAAAGCAAAAACAGGTTTTTAGAAATCTTAGCGAATGTATATATACACACACACACACACACACACACACACACACACATATATATTTGCTAAGATTTATAGCAACTATCTTCAGATCTCTCCAGAGATGTTCAATCAGGTTCAAGTCCAGGCTCTGGCTGGGCCACTCAAGGACATTTCGGAGACTTGTCCTGAAGCCACTCCTGCATTGTCTTGACTGTGTAATTAGGGTCGTTGTCCTGTTGGAAGGTGAACCTTCGCCCCAGTCTGAGGTCCTGAGCGAGCTGGAGCAGGTTTTCATCAAGGATCTCTTTGTACTTTGCCAGGTTTCCTGCAGATGTGACACTTGGCATTCAGGCCAAAGAGTTTAATCTTGGTTTCATCAGACCAGAGAATCTTGTTTATCATGGTCTGAGAGTCCTTTAGGCTCCTTCTGGCAAACTCCAAGCGGGCTGTCATGTACATTTTTACTGAGGAGTGGCTTCTGTCTGGCCACTCTACCATAAAGGCCTGATTGGTGGAATGCTGCAGAGATGGTTGTCCTTCTGGAAGGTTCTCCCATCTCCACAGAGGAACTATAGAGCTCTGTCAGAGTGACTATGGGTTTCTTGGTCACCTCCCTGACCAAGGATTGCTCAGTTTGGTAGGGCGGCCAGCTCTAGGAAGAGTCTTGGTGGTTCCAAACTTCTTCCATTTAAGAATGATGGAGGCCACTGTGTTCTTGGGGATCACAATGCTGTAGATATTTTTTGGTACCCTTCCCCAGATCTGTGCCTCGACACAATCCTGTCTGGGAGTTCTACGGACAATTCCTTCGACCTCATGGTTTTTGCTCCGACATGCACTGTTTAAAAGAAAATTGTAATACATTTGCAAACATTTCTAAAAACCTGTTTTTGCTTTGTCATTATGGGTTATTGTGATGTCATTATGGGGTATTGTGTGTAGATTGCTGAGGATTTTTTATTTATTTTTAAAATCCATTTTTAGAATAAGGCTGTAACGTAACAGAATGTGCAAAATGTCAAGGGGTCTGAATACTTTCCGAAGGCACTGTATTTTGGCCATATACCATAACCCCTTTGTGGCTTATTGTTTAATCATAGCAGTCAAACAAATTAAATTGACATCCATTGATGGAAAATGATCTGGCGAGTTTAACACGGGTGAATTTATCTTTTCTCTTGCCATATATTTAAATTCCTTTGCTAAGTAATCTCAAAGCTTGCAATAATTCTTATCTTGAGGAAACACAAATTTAGCTTCTAACGTCGTTACAAGTTACACGGAACCCAAACCGGCTGCGCGCGTGCGCCATCGTGCGCCAGCGTGCGCCAGCGTGCGCCAGCGTGCGCCATCGTGCATAAATTTATTTTGTCCCCCCACACAAAATGCGATCACGACACGCAGATTAAAATATCAACACAAGTTCGGAATTAATTCTATTCATTTGGGGACAGGTCGAAACGCATTAAACATTTATGGCAATTTAGCCAGTTAGCATGCACTTGTTAGCTAATTTGTCCTATTTAGCTAGCTTGCTGTTGCTAGCTAATTTGTCCTGGGATATAAACATTGAGTTGTTATTTTACCTGAAATGCACAAGGTCCTCTACTCCGCCAATTAATCCACACATAAAACGGTCAACCTAATCGTTTCTAGTCATCTCTCTTCCTTCCAGGCTTTTTCTTCTCTTTACTTTATATTATGATTGGCAACTTTCATAACTTAGGTGCATTACCGAAACTGACCTCGATCATCTTTCAGTCACCCACGTGCCTATAACCAATGAGGAGATGAGATGAGCTTCTATAAACCAATGAGGAGATGGGAGAGGCAGGACTTGCAGTGCAATCTGCGTCAGATATAGGAATGACTTCTATGCATACACTTGTTGGCGCACACAAGTAGTGTGGTGCAATAATTGAATAACATAGATTTCTAAATTGATTTTGCAATGCAAGAGGTGTAGTCAGCCTGTTACTATAATGTTCCTTCTTAATTGGCTTGTTAACGTTATAGAAAATGGTTTATTGTATAGATATGGCAACTAATCTCCTGCTGTGAAAAAAATGTTTTGCTCGTTTTCTGTCCTTTTTGGCGGTGCGGGTTTTGCGTGATCATTCCCATGAAATGCCCTATCCTGGCAACCCTGCTTGAAAGCGCGCTGTGTGTTTAGCAGGCTGCTTTTCACCGGAGCACGGATGAAACTACGGACGGAGCAGAGAGAATTTGGACCGCGAAGAGAACAAGACCCAACGTTGAACTGATTTGATAAGTGTCAGATATTAAATTAGTGGGTAGTATTAGTTAGTTTTTTAATCCCTTGATAAGTGAACGCTAGTCTCGGACATTCCCATCGTTTGCGTGCATTGATGAACACAAGACTTGACTTCACCCTGTCTCTTATGAATATTGAATTCGCGGTATGAATTGTTTGCATCTGATAGTTTGATGGGGCTTTTAAGGATTATGATGCCTCCCAAGTTACAGCTTTTGTCTATGTTGGTTTTTGGAGTGTCGATGCTCTTCATTGAAAACCAAATCCAGAAATTGGAGGAGTCGCGGGCAAAACTGGGTAAGCATTTGAACGTTGTTGTGCACACGATATTTTATAAAATATCAACATTAGTTACGTGCTAAGTGTTTGTAAACATTGTGTTTGGAGAATTACAATCATCGATTTTAGATTGGAAAGCTATCTTGGGGTTTTTGGGTAACGTTTAACTAGCTTAAGATAGCTTTCCAGCCAAGAGTGCAGTTTTGCATTCTAATCGAGCTAGCTTGCAGCTGGTTACCTAAAGGCAACTCAGTAGCTAGTTGACTGGCTACAATTTATCCCCTGTTTCCACATTTAGCTGATGTTTTCCAACAACAAACTAGTTAACTTAATACTTTTAAGTATTTACCAGAAGATACCCGAACCTACCGTTACGCTTTTTTTTACACTGAGCTGCACTAGGGTCAGAACGTAATCATGGTTTCATTAACACAAGAGATCAACATAGCAAATTGGGAGTGATGAACCAATGGAAGACCATCCAATTTCAATGACAGAAGGGGCGGGGGGCATTGGGTGATGCTAATATGGGTGAGGGACATGGCAGGATCAAAGTTGGGGAAAGATTAACTTTAGGAAAATTGCATTGCTATTGACCATTTGAAGTTCACTAGTTTCCAGTAACTGTAGTTTCCAGTAACTATAGTTTCCAGGCCATACTGGATTTACTATTGATACATAGCACTACCAAGCTGTTGCTAGAACCAACATGAGGGTGATGCAAACGTGGCTATACAAATTTACGTGGAAAAGGATCTCGGCCTTCAGACGCGATGGAGTCGGAAAACATACCTCAATGCAGAGATGTGATATGCCACTGTACTCCAAATTGTAACTTTATCCACACTGATACATAGACAAGATTGAAATACTGCTAGTTTTCCTTGAAAAATTCCCTTTTTGTCATTATGCTAGCTAGCATTAGGTGGCTACTGCTAGCTAGCATGAGGTGGCTACTGCTAGCTAGCATGAGGTGGCTACTGCTAGCTAGCATGAGGTGGCTACTGCTAGCTAGCATGAGGTGGCTACTGCTAGCTAGCATGAAGATGAAAGTTGCTGTTTCCCGGGTAAAAATGTGCAGTGTTTCAATCTTCTCGTTACAGCTGCATTGTAACTCAGTTGGCTGGAAATCTGGGTCGTCTTGTTCAAATCAAGCTAAAGAGAGCAGGAATGGCTCTCATATCTATGCGTGAAGGGTTTTGATTTGAAGAAGCTAGCTGTCACAGCTATAGCTGTGTTGATATGTTGTTTCCCATTCCCTTAGAGGCAATTCTGCATAGGTCTGATCCAAAAGATTTCCCCTTCCAACAAATAGAATGTCAGGTTATCGTTTCACCTGGGTATGATACTGCTGCAGAGAGAACACGCCCTTATCCACATGGACAGGGCCGCTGTGGAGAGGGTCAAAAGTTTGGACATCACCGAGGACCTGTAACGGTCCCCTTCACACCGACAGCATGGTGATGAATGCTCAAAGCCTTGTTGAAGAAATTAGTCTTGGCCTCCCAATACCCTCCCTCACAAACTTACACAGATGCACCGTTGAGAGCATCCTGTCGGGCTGTATTACCGCATGGTACAGCAATTGCACCGCCTGAAACCGCCTTAAGGGTGGTGCGGTCAGCCAGACTCCTCATCGGGGGCACAATGCCCTCCAGGACATCTATAGCAGCCAGTGTCATAGGAAGGTCAAGAAGATCTTCAAGGATCTCAGCCACCCGAGCCACGGCCTGTTCACCCCGCTACCATCTAGAAGATCATCAAGGACCTCAGCCACCCGAGCCACGGCCTGTTCACCCCGCTACCATCTAGAAGATCATCAAGGACCTCAGCCACCCGAGCCACAGCCTGTTCACCCCGCTACCATCTAGAAGATCATCAAGGACCTCAGCCACCTGAGCCACGGCCTGTTCACCCCGCTACCATCTAGAAGATCATCAAGGACCTCAGCCACCCGAGCCACAGCCTCTGTTCACCCCGCTACCATCTAGAAGATCATCAAGGACCTCAGCCACCCGAGCCACGGCCTGTTCACCCCGCTACCATCTAGAAGATCATCAAGGACCTCAGCCACCCGAGCCACAGCCTGTTCACCCCGCTACCATCTAGAAGATCATCAAGGACCTCAGCCACCCGAGCCACGGCCTGTTCACCCCGCTACCATCTAGAAGGCGGAGACAGTACAGGTGCATCAAATCCAGGATCAAGAGACCTCTATCTCCAGGCCATCAGACTAGCCAGGCCTCCGCCCAGTACCCTGCCCTGAACCTTATTTTATTGCGCTTTATTTACCTGGGCAGGTTGGTTAATAAGAACAAATTCTTATTTACAATGACGGCCAAACCCAGACGACGCTGGGCCAATTTGTGCGCCGCCCCTATGGGACTCCCAATCACTGGCCGCCCGGTTGTGATAGAGCCTGGAATCGAACCAGGGTCTGTAGTGACGCCTCTATCACTGAGATACAGTCCCTTAGACCGTTGTGCCATTCTGGAGCCCAGAACCTTAGACTCTACCCTTCCACCGCCCGGTACTGTACCCTGCCACCGCCCGGTACTGTACCCTGCCACCGCCCGGCACTGTACCCTGCCACCGCCCGGCACTGTACCCTGCCACCGCCCGGCACTGTACCCTGCCACCGCCCGGCACTGTACCCTGCCACCGCCCGGCACTGTACCCTGCCACCGCCCGGCACTGTACCCTGCCACCGCCCGGCACTGTACCCTGCCACCGCCCGGTACTCTACCCTACTGCTGCTCTATGTGCATAGAATCATTGAACACTGATCACTTTTAATGTTTACACACTGTTCTACACACTTTATATCTATATACTGTATTCTACACATGGCTCATCCAGTATAACTAACTACTGCTTGATATACACACATTTTCTATTCACATTCGGTGTATATACACACCATTCACACATATTATATTCTGGACTCTGGTAATTTCCTGCAATTCTATCCCTCTTGCCATGGGGTTTTGTACTGTGTATTTAAATACGATATTCTTGACATGGCTCCAAACCATCTCTACTACTGTACATGCCATTCTTAGTATCTCTACTGCTGTACATACCATTCTTAGTATCTCTACTGCTGTAATACCATTCTTAGTATCTCTACTGCTGTACAGTATCTCTACTACTGTACATACCATTCTTAGTATATATTTGTAAATTAATCCCGTGTTGATAGTGTCTTCAGAATGTATTCATACCCCTCGACTTATTCCACATCTTGTGTTACAGCCTGAATTCAAAATGGATTAATGACATTTTCTCTTTTTCCCAGCAACACAAAATACCCCATAATGACAAAGTGAAAACATGTTTATAGACATTTTGTAGAAGCACTTCTAACATTGACTACAGCTGTGAGTCTTTCTGGGTAAATCTCTTCAGTGCTTCCCACACCAGGATCGTTCAACATTTGCCCATTATTCCTTTCAAATTGGTTGTTGATCAAAAGCTAGAGAAACTATTTTCAGGTCTTGCCATATATTTTAAAATAGATTTAAGCCAAAACGGTAACTCGCTCACTCAGGAACATTCAGTGTCTTCTTGGTAAGCAACTCCAGTGTATATTTGACCTTGTGTTTTAGGTTATTGTCTTGCTGAAAGGTGACTTAGTCTCCCAGTGTCTGTTGGAAGGCAGACTCAACTAGGTTTTCTAGGATTTTGCCTGTGCTTAGCTCCCTTCCATTCTTTTTATTTTTTTTATTTTTTTTTATCCTGAAAAACTCCCCAGTCCTTAATGATTACAACCTTCCACTTAACATGATGCAGCCACCACTATGCTTGAAGATCTGGATAGTGGTACTCGGTAATGTGTTGGATTGGATTTGCCCCAAACATAAGGCTTTGTATTCAGGACATAAAGTTTATTTCTTTGGCACATTTTCAGCAGTGTTACTTTCGTGCCTTGTTGCAAACAGGATGCATGTTTTGGAATATAAAAAAAAAAAAATTCAGTACAGGCTTCCTCCTTTTCACTCTGTCAATTAAGTTAGCATTGTGGTGTAACTACAATGTTGACCAATCCATTAAACTCTTAACTGTTTTCAAGTCACCATTGTCCTCATGGTAAAATCTCTGAGCAGTTTCCTTCCTGTCCGGCAACTGAGTTAGGAAGGACGCCTGTATCTTTGTAGTGACTGGGTGTATTCATACACCATCCAAAGTATAATTCACAACTTCACCGGGCTCAAAGGGATATTCAATGTCTGCTTTACATTATTTTTTTACCCATCTACTAATCTGTGCACTTCTTTGCGAGGTGTTGAAAAACCTCCCTGGTCTTTGTTTGAAATTCACTGCTCGCCTGAGGGACCTTTAAAATTATCTGTATGTGTGGGGTACAGAGGTGAGGTAGTCATTCAACAGCCATGTTAAACTATTATTGGACTTAGAATGAGTCCATGCAACTTGGTACGTGACTTGTTAAGCACATTTTTACTCCTGAACTTTTATTTAGGCTTACCATAACAAAGGAACTGAATACTTATTGATTCAGACATTTCAGTTTGACATTTTTTTAAATTAATTTCTTTCTCGTTAGGAGGTAGTAACACAACATCTCACTGCACCCTCTATAACATCTGCTAAACTGTGTACGCGACCAATAAACTACTTGTTTTGATCATGTCTTGTCAGTTGTCTGCGAAGGCTAAGCCACAACCATCCCAAAGGATAATCTTTCCTGTTCCTCTGAAGCGGGGTAGAGACAGAGCTGCTAGTCTAGACTAGCCATAGCCGTCATGCTCCCCTTTGGCGTTATTTCATGTTGTAAGTTACATATATATTTTTTTTAAATAAGGGAGGGTGTGTGTGTGTGTGTGTGTGTGTTTGTGTGTATAAATGTAACAAACAATCGAGTATATCATGACTAATGAACCAATGAATAATGAACAGAAAGCATGTTTTTATTCCGGTCTAATTTGTATTTGTCACAAGCTTCCTAAACAACAGGTGTAGACTTAACAGTGAAGTCTTTAACTTTTCCCAACAAAACAACCAACAAAACAACAAACAACAACAACAACAACAACAAGGTTAAAAAAGATACAATAATATAAATAGTGACCCGAGGAATAAGTGCACAGCTTTCAGTCATGTTCTGAATGTTCATTATGGATGAGATTGGGGGATCTGAAATCCAATAATACTGTAATTAATGGGATTAAATGTGGACGGCTGCTGTATCTGGAGAGGTGAAAGGTGACGAACGAGCACCAATGGGGGAATAATCCCTATCGTGCTGACAGTCTGTCACTATGGCCCAGTCTCTGACACATCAATGACTGCGTCCCAAATCACACCCTATTTCCTAATATAGTGCACTACTTTTGACCAGGGACCCCCTAGATATTTCAAACTCTGAATAGGGGTAAACTGTACAGATACTTTTACATATAGTTCTACTATGCAGGCTACCAATACAAATGGATGTTTACATTTAAAAAAATAGATTTATCTTTTTTATATGCATTTTGCTGCACAGTGACAAGTAGGTCACGCTAGTTCATGGTGTGAAACGCATTGGACCTACCATGAGCAGCTTCCTTGTGGTACTGCATATAATACATGCAGTACCACTAATACATTGCCATTAAGGCTATTGTTAAGGCCCTCCACACCAGGAAGCTGCTGACACAACCCTGGAAACAAAGAGGATTAGAATAATTGTTACTAGGTAGACAAGAAGAAGAAGCAGCAGCTTAGCCAGACCTTTATCCTCTTGTTGTCCACGTCCCTGCTGATCGTGCAACAGATTGACGTTGGGGGTAGCAGTACTTCATAAGGGGGGGGGGGGGGGGGGGTTATTCTGTCCGCAGGGACTGGTTGAGGGCAGTGTCCAAGGATTAAGTTTGAGTGGGATAGATGGTAGTAAGTAGGGCTGGGACGATACCTCAAGTTTCTGCTCTGATGGGGGTCCTGGGCTATTTGGAGGGAGAAAGAAGAGCAGGATGTCCATTTTGTGTTTGAGTAGACAATTACAGTGGCATTACCCATCATGCCAATGGGTCAACCCTTTTGACCAGATGTGATTTATCCTTTCTGATTTGAACAGGACTCATCTGCCCAGCGACGTTTGTAGAGTGCATTTTGCCATGTGCACGATTGATCATTAGCCCCTCTTTTGTTGCTGTCTTTTAACAGTTTTTTTTGAATGTATACAGATGACACAGTGGCCATTTACCTAGGATACATGGCTGAATTCACAAGATCAACAATATATATATATATTTGAATATGTCTTAAGTCTGGTATGTGAGCTGCAATGGGTTTTATACTTGGCAACGTTACTTAAAAAAACATTTGTATTCTAAATGTCATTGTAAAACTGAACCTAATGGGGATGTTTCCTTCGTGTCCTCAATGCATTTCCCCACTTCTTTCCACTGCAACATTAGCAAGGGCTCTCGTTGTGGAGTGGATTTTCTTGGTACCCTGGCAAGTCTCCTTGGCAAAGTGGGCTTCACGGAAGAGAAGAAAGGAGTGAGAAGGGGGGGGGGGGGGGGGAGGGGGAGAAGGTGGAGCGATTCGACAGACGCCCCTCACACGGTTCAGTAAAGCCCTGTTCTTTTCTGGGCCTGGTTTTCATGTCTGTTCAATTTGGATCTCTGCTCAGCAACCGTATCACGAAGACTGCAACTTTTCAGTTGAACCTGATTGGAGCCATTTTGTATCTTCATGGATGGTTGGAATCCCAGCAAAAATGCTCTCTGATTTCTTGTTTTAAGTGGTGCTGAGACAGAGGGAACTTTTTAATGTTTTTGTTCCATATATTTAAAACATTAAATTTTTCTGTATTTTTTTTGAATTGTTTTAACTGTTCTAGGGTTAGGCTATTATTGCTGCACGACGAAGTTATCTCTGCGAATCATTGTAATGTTTGTGTCAATTAATCCTGTAAGGGATGGGTTGTCAACTGGCGATTAGACACGGAAATAAAATACAAATTCATCAAATAATAATTGTACAAACCTTATCTGTTGTCCTACAACTTGCCAGCCCCAAAATAAGGTTTTGTTTCTGTGTAACTGATTTTTAATGATTCATGTTTTTGCTCACTCTGTAACCAATCGTCCGAGCCCACTGGAGTAAGTTTGGTTTGTGATTGGCAGCACATCCATTATGATACTGGTTAGCTGAGTGATGAATGAAGGTGTGTGTGTGTGTGTGATTAATACGACTGCAGCAGGACTATAGTCTTTCTGACTGTCAATATTCATCTTTTTATCAGGAGGCTGGCTTTTGTGTTAATCAGCAGTGCTTTGATAAACGAGCTGCCGGTCAAACTGCCAATGTAGTGGTGAGGAGAGCGATGCCAGGCCACACATTCTACTTCGACAGGACTTCTTATTCTGCTGCTGTGGGCACACTACCAAACTGGCACACCACGATGAGAGTTCAGGTTTGATTTCTTCCTCTCAGCCTTGTGCAGTTTAGACTGGATGGACGGATGGACGGACGGACGGACAGGCAGAGACCGACCGAGACAGACGGCGAGTGGAGGATGGTCATCATTCTCTTTTTAGAAACCAATGACTCCGGTCTTATTGTAGATTTTAGGGTGTTTTGTCAAGTAACAAAGCCTAACACTTCCCCTTTCTAGGCAGATATGAGTAATTCATCTAAACTAGAGTGGAAGTGAGTGCATGAGCACTATGGAAGACATGGTACCCTAAATAATGAGTCCCTGATGGAAAAGAAAGGAAGAGTGAATGCCTCTTCGCCCTGTCTCAGCTGAAGGCATGCTGATTCCTGTCTCAAACACTCTGCATGGCCCCGAATGCCTCCTCTCCCTGTCTCAGCTGACTTCTTCCTGACTAACTCTGTATGTCCATGTACACATTCACTATCCCTCAATTAGGAATGTGACACATTTTTTTTTTCTTAACGTTTAATCTATTTTTTTTATTTAGTATTTTTAAATCTGGTTTTCTTGTAAAATGATAAATGATTGCATTCCACATGAATTCACAATGCTGCTGGTGTAACGGATGTGAAACGGCTAGCTTAGTTAGCGGTGGTGCTGGTGTAACGGATGTGAAACGGCTAGCTTAGTTAGCGGTGGTGCTGGTGTAACGGATGTGAAACGGCTAGCTTAGTTAGCGGTGGTGCTGGTGTAACGGATGTGAAATGGCTAGCTTAGTTAGCGGTGGTGCTGGTGTAACGGATGTGTAACGGCTAGCTTAATTAGCGGTGGTGCTGGTGTAACGGATGTGTAACGGCTAGCTTAATTAGCGGTGGTGCTGGTGTAACGGATGTGAAACGGCTAGCTTAGTTAGCGGTGCAGCGCTAAATAGCGTTTCAATCTGTGACGTCACTTGCTCTGAGACCTTGAAGTAGTGGTTCCCCTTGCTCTGCAAGGGCCGCGGCTTTTGTGGAGCGATGGGTAACGATGCTTCGTAGGTGACTGTTGTTGATGTGTGCAGAGGGTCCCTGGTTCGCGCCCGGGTATGGGCGAGGGGACGGTCTAAAGTTATACTGTTACACTGCTAGCAACAATATGGGTCTCATGGTGCATCCCGTTCAGATGGTTGCACATTGCACCTGTACTACCATTTGACTCACAATGCTGTGTATTTTCTCCATGCACTTCCTATCGCTGAGTCTACCATTTGAAATTACACAACCCAGGCCTTTTATAGCCTATTATCTTGTTGGGCTATAACACAGAAAGTTATGTTTTGTGATAACTGCCCAAGTGATTTTAATTTTGTGGAGGCAAACATTTTCTTGATAAGGTTCCCAATTTTAGTTTAAACGTTCACACCCCTACCTTCCATCTCAATCTCAGCTGGGTGTCCCCATTCACTATCCCTCAATCTCAGCTGGGTGTCCCCATTCACTATCCCTGCTGGGTGTCCCCATTCACTATCCCTCAATCTCAGCTCGGCGTCCACATTCCATTACGTCATCAGCAACTTGACTGATTTTAATGTTGTATAATAGGCTAGTCATTGAGTGGTGAAACGGGCTACGTGGCAGATTCTGCAGGCGTTTCATCTGAGATATCCTTCTAACCTGTTTTTTATTTAATTTATTTATTTTTATTCAAAACTATTTTTTTTGGGGGGGGGGACTTTAATAAGATACATGAGTAGTTCTGCTTGATAATGCTTAGGCATGGATCTCTGAGTGTATGTTTCTCTGAATGCATTCGAATTTCGTCTGGTGAATTCCTTTTATAGTTTGGGCCTTTAAAAAAAAAATTAAAATAGTTTAGTAATTTGTCAAATGTATCTATAATTAATCATGCCCTTGCAGCCAGGCTACCGTACTGAATTAATTACCTATCACACTCCAGACAGTCCAATTCACGATCAGGACTCTCGACTAGGAGCGCCACGACTGTGATTCTGAACTTGTTCCACTTCCTGCTATTACTGGTGGGGAACAACAAAACGGTTTGTGCTCCAACATGACCCGGGACAGGACAGCTATATTGATCCAGAGAAGAGGGAAGTGATGGTGGTGATAAGGAGAGGGAGATCATAGAGATTACAGTGGCCTTCTCTTTCACTGGCTGACATCCGATCGCATCGCTTCTACAGGGCTACCCTGTGTCTGTTCGCTTCTACAGGGCTACCCTGTGTCTGTTCGCTTCTACAGGGCTACCCTGTGTCTGTTCGCTTCTACAGGGCTACCCTGTGTCTGTTCGCTTCTACAGGGCTACCCTGTCTGTTCGCTTCTACAGGGCTACCCTGTGTCTGTTCGCTTCTACAGGGCTACCCTGTGTCTGTTCGCTTCTACAGGGCTACCCTGTGTCTGTTCGCTTCTACAGGGCTACCCTGTGTCTGTTCGCTTCTACAGGGCTACCCTGTGTCTGTTCGCTTCTACAGGGCTACCCTGTGTCTGTTCGCTTCTACAGGGCTACCCTGTGTCTGTTCGCTTCTACAGGGCTGCCCTGTGTCTGTTTGCTTCTACAGGGCTGCCCTGTGTCTGTTCGCTTCTACAGGGCTACCCTGTGTCTGTTCGCTTCTACAGGGCTACCCTGTGTCTGTTCGCTTCTACAGGGCTACCCTGTGTCTGTTCGCTTCTACAGGGCTACCCTGTGTCTGTTCGCTTCTACAGGGCTACCCTGTGTCTGTTCGCTTCTACAGGGCTACCCTGTGTCTGTTCGCTTCTACAGGGCTACCCTGTGTCTGTTTGCTTCTACAGGGCTGCCCTGTGTCTGTTTGCTTCTACAGGGCTGCCCTGTGTCTGTTTGCTTCTACAGGGCTACCCTGTGTCTGTTTGCTTCTACAGGGCTACCCTGTGTCTGTTTGCTTCTACAGGGCTGCCCTGTGTCTGTTTGCTTCTACAGGGCTACCCTGTGTCTGTTCGCTTCTACAGGGCTACCCTGTGTCTGTTCGCTTCTACGGGGCTACCGTATCTGTCTGCCTAGTTCTGTGTGCTGCCTTGAGCTTCAATTCTTTATTTCGGGTTACTTTGCTAAAATACTCTCAGAAAATCTTTAAAAAAAAAAAAATCCTTTCTGAGCTTTGGAGGATGGTATTTTAGATATGGGCAGATCCTTGTAAAAGGACGCATGAGCATCAACATGTGAAGTCAACTCTGGTGTCAAATGAAACCGAAGAGTCAATTTAAGGCATACATTTCTCAACCATTTTCTATCCTAAATGTGAGTAAGTCTTTGATTCTTGGGTCAAACTAATGGAAAAGGGGTCTTTTTAGAAAACGTCTACTAGTAAACAGTCTTAAAGGGTATTGGAAATACATCAACACACCATTTTGAAGTAAAGACCCCTGACAACTATTTTGGTTCGGACCAGCCTTGATTTGGCCCAAACAGACTTCTAGATTTGGTTCAGTCCAGATCTGAACCAATCATAGATATTTGGAGAGCACAATATGTTACAGGCGAGCACAGTAACGTATAGTTCATTACAGAGTGGAGTACCACACGAGTTGAGTACACTAATATTCTGAACTATACTGTACTTTAATGTCTAAACTTGTGAATGATCTAGGATTGGTTCAGATTTGGTCCTGACTAACCCAATTTGATCTTGCTTGGGGGCGGAGCTCATTAAAATAATAGAATAATAACCGAATATGCGATTAACCACTTATTTCCACAGACTGGTCATGTGGAGTGTAGTCTCTGTTGTTTAATTAGTACATAGTTAAAACCTGCATTTCAAGATGGGATCCAGCCTAAGTCACTAGAAATTAGCCTTTTTAAAGCTGATATGAATAAAGATGTATTTTTTGCGTGTTTCAATCACCTTTTTTGGACCTCACCAGTTTCTCTGAGGGTCATAAGCAAACAAGGAAAATGCTTCTTGTGGCTGGTGATTTTAATGCAGGGAAACTGAAATCTGTTTCACCTCATTTTATTATTACCTCGTACCCCCCTGCACATCGACTAGGTACTGCTACTCCCCGTATATTGCCAAGTTAATTTTAAAGTTGTAATTGCTATTCATGATTTACTGTGTAGTTATTCCTCAATGCACTTTTCAAAAAAAAAATTTTTTTTTTTTTTTTAAATCTGCGTTGTTGTAAAAGGACCTATAAAATAAGCCTTTCTCAATTAGTCTTCACCTGTTGTTTATGAAGCGTGTGACGAATAGGACTTGATTAGCTTCTGCTCGTCTTGTGTTAGGGGCCGATTGTGCTACACCTAAACAGATGGTGGGATGTCTTGGTCCACAGGGGAAAGTCTTGGTTCATTTCATGATGTAGCCTCATAGGGGGGGGGGGGGGGGGGGAGTCTGCGTTTTCCAGTTGAAGACATAGTAGGGGGCATGTGCTGTAGCACCAGCCTGTCCAAAGCCCCATTTCCCCAAAGCATTGCATCGTGGGCACATCTCTATAACTGATGATTTTTCCTGCAAAGGATTAGACTAAATGTAAATCTCTCTCTCTTTCTCTCTCTCTGCTTATTTTACCCATTGTGATATTGCTGTTTGGTACCCCGCTCTCTCTCTCTCTCTCTCATGCTTATTTTACCCACTGTGATATTGCTGTTTGGTACCCCTCTCTCTCTCTCTCTCTCTCTGCTTATTTTACCCACTGTGATATTGCTGTTTGGTACCCCTCTCACTCTCTCTCTCTCTCTCTCTCTCATGCTTATTTTACCCACTGTGATATTGCTGTTTGGTACCTGTCGCTTTGTTTCAAGCGTAACATCAGCTGCTGCCGGATGATTTGTCCTTTATCTCCCACTGAGGTGGGCGGCCTAGTGGAAACAGAACCATTACACTCTTTGCTAAACTTAAGAAATGCACACCTTTTTTGGGGGTTTGATTTGACTAAGAATTACAAAAAATAAAACATTTTTTTTAGGAAGAACAAAGCCGCAATGGATTTGTCATTGAGGCTAGGTTACTGAAATTAGCGTGGAAAATGCTGATGTCTGTTGTTGACGTCCCAGTTTTTCTTACCAATTTGAGTGAGCCAGTGAGTTGGACCGTAGATTCTACTTTTCTTAAAGCTTGGGCAGTAGCATCACTAAGCCAAAGCCTATTGGATTGAACACAAATCTGCTATGGTGAACCACTGAGGTGGTTACTGAAAGTACTCTATCTGGGACGCAGCAAGTAAAATATGTTTGTGACAGCTGCTCAAATGATTTACGAGGTTGTGATTGGCCGTACCTCTATTTATGCCATCTGCTCTGTCTGTAGAACAGCATGGGAGCCTGCATACACCACATTATCCCATCTGCTCTGCCTGTCTGTAGAACAGCATGGGAGCCTGCATACACCACATTATCTCATCTGCTCTGTCTGTAGAACAGCATGGGAGCATGGCCTGCATACACCACATTATCTCATCTGCTCTGTCTGTAGAACAGCATGGGAGCATGGCCTGCATACACCACATTATCCCATCTGCTCTGTCTGTCTGTAGAACAGCATGGGAGCCTGCATACACCACATTATCCCATCTGCTCTGTCTGTAGAACAGCATGGGAGCCTGCATACACCACATTATCCCATCTGCTCTGTCTGTAGAACAGCATGGGAGCCTGCATACACCACATTATCCCATCTGCTCTGTCTGTCTGTAGAACAGCATGGGAGCATGGCCTGCATACACCACATTATCCCATCCGCTCTGTCTGTAGAACAGCATGGGAGCCTGCTTACACCACATTATCCCATCTGCTCTGTCTGTAGAACAGCATGGGAGCCTGCGTACACCACATTATCCCATCTGCTCTGTCTGTAGAACAGCATGGGAGCATGGCCTGCATACACCACATTATCCAAATTGTAATGTCACTGTGTGTGGTGCAAATACTGGTTCTCCAATGTACTAGGAAAATATATGAAAGTTTTCATATATAATAATTAATGTAAGATCCGTGGGTGTGCCTTGAATCTTTTTTGCACAAATCTCCCATTGTCATCATCAGTCTGCAGCAATAGATGTGTATTCAATTAGTGTACGAGCACACACAGTAGTCTAGCTCCAGGAAAACATCAAACTGTAGGTCAATGTTATGAGACTGACAACATCATTAATTAAAACACCTGTTTTTAGTTATAGATTTGGCTGCGACGGATAATTTTATCATTTGAAGCATGCGGCTTGAATTGATTAGTCCTATTAATCGTCATTATATCAATACAATGTGTCCTAGCTCCTAGTGTCCCAAATGACACCCTATTCCCGTTGTAGTGCACGAAGTCCATAGGGTTCTGGTCAAAAGTAGTGCACTATGTAGGGATTAGGGTGCCATTTGGGATACATTCAGGTCTACTTGTTTCACTTGCTATTGTCTTGTTGGGTTTGTGATTCATATGCTATGCTGCAGATATTTAACGGGGGGGGGGGAGAGGGCGAGTTAAGGAGGGAGGGAGAAATGAAATCAAATACTTTCTCTCTTTAGCAGCGCCTTGTAGTGATAAATAATTCAGGGAGAAGTCCATGGGGGACGTTGTTAAAAGTGAACTCATCTCTGACAATAAGATGCAGTTCCCTACCTGTTGGTGTAGGCTACAGTAAGCAGAGGTAGGCTATAGGACCTTACGGTACGATATTATCACGATACTTCGGCGCCGATATGATTTGTCGCGATTGGTGATTTATTTGATGTTCCAATTATATTGCTCCCTATATAAATATAACGTCTGCTGCAGAGAGACGAGAGAGCGTGACGAAACGAGCTTTGATCAATCCAGGAAATAAGGTCTGAAAAGATGACGAACAAGCGAGAGGGTGAAATCGAGACTTGGAGTCAAATATCGATATACCAAAAAATAAATATTGATTTTTTTTTTTTTTTTTTCCCCCCCCAATTCTGCTAAGTGTTTATAGTCTTGGGATGTAATATCTGAAATAATACTATTCATTTCAACTGGATCTTATCAGTACATTTTCTTACAAAATGGTATTTAAATCCCTCCTATGTTTTTTTTAAAATCACACTATTTGAGTGTATGGAAGCCATATTTTCCGCCAGCTGTCCCTATGTTGAGCAGGTGTGTAAAATCTCCCTTCCATGCAGGGTTTCTCCAATCTGTTCGCTGTCCGTACATTCTGTACCTCCCCAAGATGGCGCTCCATCTCTCCCAGGTGAACCTGCCATCTGATTTATCACCTGGATCCATTTGCCCCTTGAATATACATTCAACTTTCAAGACCGTTGTTGCGATCTTGGTCATGGTAACCTGACCGTGACGTTGGATCAAGATTGAAATTCCACCGACGGAATGCACTGCTTCCATTTCTTCATTCCGAACTGTAAGATAGCTTATTTTTAATTTTTTTTGCTCGCTGTACTTGTCAATAACTAACTTGTAATGTGTTAATTTTCCACATACGGTAAATAGAAAATTGGCTATAGTTAAACTGAACAAGTTGTCAGATATACAGTGCTTTGCGAAAGTATTCGGGCCCCCTTGAACTTTGCACTATGTGTTCTTGTAATTTTATATGAGCTAGCTAGCCAGTTAGACAGCTGACAAGCTAGCAAAGAACCAAAACATTGTCTAAAATATAGCTTTAATCGCTCAGACAAACCGGTAGGATGGTCAACCTGTATGCCTGCTGACAGAACTTAGCATCTCTGAACAGTGTTGGCAGTCATTCTCTTTTGTGTAATCATACCGTAAAGCCCATGTCGTCAGCCACTCAGCCTTGTTAAAATACCCCAAACCAGAAGGTGGTGGTAGTGTTTGGTAATGCATGTCTGTGTGTGGTGTTTCGCTTATGGTCTAGATTCCAATGCTAGCTTTCTTGCTATTTTGTAGAAAGTGATGGTTGACACTAGCCAGATGGCCACAGCTAGATAACTACCTAGCAAGATGACAAAATATATTTAATTCCCTCTCCATAATCCCATAGCGCCAGTCCATAGCCAAATGTTTGGCTATGCGAGTGTGCCATCGTGCGCTATCGTGCATACATTTATTTTGCTCCCCCACACCAAACGCGATCATGACACGCAGGTTAAAATATCAAAACAAACTCTGAACCAATGACATTAATCTGGGGACAGGTCGAAAAATCATTAAACATGTATGGCAATTTAGCTAGTTAGCTTGCACTTGCTAGCTAATGTTAATTTGGCCGTTTAGCTAGCTTGCTGTTGCTAGCTCATGCTAATTTGTCCTGGGATATAAACATTGCGTTATTTTACCTGAAATGCACAAGGACCTCTACTCCAACAATTAATCCACACACAAAACGGCCAACCGAATCGTTTCTAGTCATCTCTCCTCCCAGGCTTTTTCATCGTTTAACTTATGTTGATCGCATCTAAAATGTCATTGTATTACCACGATGACCGGCAAAACAGTTCGTCTTTCAGTCACCCACGTGGGTATAACCAATGAGATGGCACGTGGGTACCTGCTTCTATAAACCAATGAGGAGATGGGAGAGGCAGGGCTTGCAGCGCGATCTGCGTCTGAAACAGGAAGGAGTTCTATTTTAGCGCTTGGCATCGTAGATGCTCGTTGGCGCAATAATTGAATAACAAGGAGTTCTAAATGTATTTTGCGACGCACGCTAGCTAGCCAGTGGCGTGTGTTTTTATTAGGGATCCCCAGCAGTTACTCTTCTTGCGGTCCAAACACATCAAGACACTTACTGTACATAAAAAATACAAATAAAACAGTACATCATAACTTTGCTCCACCACTACAGATCTACTACACAAAATGCACGATACCACCATAGAATAATGTGTGTGTGTGTGTGTGTGTGTGTGTGTGTGTATACCTTAAATCTGATTCTACTGCTTGCATCAGTTACCTGATGTTGAATAGAGTTCCATGTAGTCATGGCTCTCTGTAGTACTGTGGAATAGAGTTCCATGTAGTCATGGCTCTCTGTAGTACTGTGGAATAGAGTTCCATGTAGTCATGGCTCTATGTAGTACTGTGGAATAGAGTTCCATGGAGCCATGGTTCTATGTAGTACTGTGTGCCTCCCATTGTTTGTTCTGGAATTGGGGACTGTGAAGAGACCTCTGGTGGTATGTCTTGGGGGGTATGCATGGCGTACCTGAGCTGTGTGCCAGTAGTTCAGCTTGGTGCATTCAACATGTCAATACGTCTCACAAATGCAAGTAGTGATGAAGTCCATCTCTTCAATATGAGCCAGGAGAGACTGACATGCGTATTATTGTTAGCTTTCTGTGTGTATCCAAGGCCAGCTGTGCTGCCCTGTTATGAGCCAAAAAGTCCCTCTTTGTGGCACACGACTGAACAGTAGTCCAGGTGCAACAAAACAAGGACCTGCCTTGTTGATAGTGTTAAGAAGGTAGAAACTAGGGCCTGTAGGACCTGCCTTGTTGACAGTGTTGCTAAGAAGGTAGAAACTAGGATCTGCCTTGTTGATAGTGTTTTTAAGAAGGTAGAAACTAGGGCCTGCCTTGTTGATAGTGCTGTTAAGAAGGTAGAAACTAGGGCCTGTAGGACCTGCCTTGTTGATAGTGCTGTTAAGAAGGTAGAAACTAGGGCCTGTAGGACCTGCCTTGTTGATAGTGTTAAGAGGGTAGAGCAGCTCTTTATTATGGACAGACTTCTCCCCATCTTAGCTACTGTTGTATCAATATGTTTTGACCATGACAGTTTACAATCCAGGGTTACTCCAAGCAGTTTAGGTACCTCAACTTGCTCAATTTACACATTATTCATTCATATTTTTATTTATGGGTTAGGGTTTAGTGAATGATTTGTCCCAAATAGAACTTTTTGAAATATTTAGGATTCACTTATTCTTTGCCACCCATTCTGAAACAGCTGAAGCAGCTGACTCAAAGCCGGCAAAGATTTGAAAAAAGTAAGCAGACCCTGGGGAATTCCTGATTCTACCTGGATTATGTTCCTAACGACCTGTGTGCTGTTAGACAGGTGGTTAGTAAAGATCTTTAGCCACAATATTTTATTTTTATGTTACTAGTCAGTTAAGAACAAATTCTTATTTACAATGACTGCCTGGGAACAGTGGGTTAACTGCCTTGTTCAGGGGCAGAACGACAGATTTTTACCTTGTCAGCTCGGGGATTCGATCTAGCAACCTTTCGGTTACTGGCCCAACGCTCTAACCACTAGGCTACCTCTTACAAACTCAGCCAACTGAACATTTTAGCAAAAGTCTATCTAACTGGCTAGCTAAGTCTCTCCACACAGCTTGTCCATTTCATGAAACCTTCATAAATAATTGTTTTTAATTAGATTTTTCCAACATGCCAATGTTTAGAAATCTGCCTTTTTGGCTATGCACTCCCCCCAATGGGATATATATACACACACACACACACACACCAAAGTTTTTCATTTTTATTAAAGTTGTGATTTTGCGTGCAAATGTAACATCCATCACGCTGGAATCGCCCATAGATGGTTCCAAAATTCTGGTTAAAAAGGTACCGCAAACAGGAGGGACAACCTGGGCTTTGTCGTGTTCAGTTGCAAAGTGTTTTAAAACATTTGGTTGCAGTGTGACCTAATGAACACGTTTGATGAGACTGTGTTAGAGAATCAGTGTGGTTTAGTCAGCAACAGTTTCACTGGGGCACAACACATCCATACAGTACTAACAGAGTTTAGACCAAGAAACACATTTTCTCATCGAGTGAAAATAGACCCTCTCTGCAGGAGAGAGAGGGAGGTGACTTTTCTGAGCTATTCTCTCTGAGATTCCATTATCAAACGTTTCACTGACTGAATTCGCATGTCTGCTGCTGTTTTTGATTCCTGCCTGTCCTTGAACGCTATCAAGTATCAGAGGAATGAATGGGAGGTGAGTACACCTGAATGATTTATGATAAAACGGAGAGCATTTCAAGTTTAATAACATTTTTAGCTTGCCTTATCGGATATTGACAATCTTAATCAGCAGCACAAAAGGTGATCTTGAATAATGGTCATGTAAGCTAAGCATTGGCAGCCATGGGTAAAGGCCTAAATGCCATCTGTGCAGATGCTGTTTACATTAGCTCACTATTATTATGTGAGATTATTATTATTATGATGGATTATTCTCCCGAGTGCCTCAGCGCTCTTAAGGAACTGCATCTCGGTGCTAGAGGCGTCACTACAGACACCCTGGTTCGAATCCAGGCTGTAGCACAACCGGCCGTGATTGGGAGTCCCATAGGGCGGCGCACAATTGGCCCAATGTTGTCCGGGTTTAGCCTGTGTAGGCTGTCATTGTAAATAAGAATTTAACTGACTTGCCTCGTTAAATAAAGATAAAATAAAATGTAGATTTATAAAACAGTCTCTCCTCTCTTGGTCTCTGTGTGTCTCTCCACATGGGTGGCAGACCTCTCTCCCTTCCAAGTGGGTTGAGTGTAGACTTTTTGGCCCATTTCCACACTAATAGACAAAGACGCGGTTGTGTAGCTAAAGCTTTGTTCATGCAGCATTCATGAATGAGAAAGTTAAATGGACTTAGCTTGGTGAAATGTGGCCAATAGGAACGCAATAAAATATTATGAATGAAACTAAATGTGATCAGACTTGAATTGGTTGTATTTTTTTGTTTTGTTTTTGCACGTTCCCCCCCCCATTGTCAGTGCTGCTGAGGCCTAACCCCCCCCCCCCCCCCCCCATGGTCAGTGCTGCTGAAGCCTAACCCCCCCCCCCCCCCCATGGTCAGTGCTGCTGAAGCCTAACCCCCCCCCCCCCATGGTCAGTGCTGCTGAGGCCTAACCCCCCCCCCCCCCCCCCCCCCCCATGGTCAGTGCTGCTGAGGCCTAAACCTCACCCCCCCCATGGTCAGTGCTGCTGAGGCCTAACCCCCCCCCACATGGTCAGTGCTGCTGAGGCCTAACCCCCCCCCCCCCCCCCCCCATGGTCAGTGCTGCTGAGGCCTAACCCCCCCCCATGGTCAGTGCTGCTGAGGCCTAACCCCCCCCCCCATGGTCAGTGCTGCTGAGGCCTAACCCCCCCCCCCCATGGTCAGTGCTGCTGAGGCCTAACCCCCCCCCCCATGGTCAGTGCTGCTGAGGCCTAACCCCACCCCCCCATGGTCAGTGCTGCTGAAGCCTAACCCCCCCCCCCCCCCCCATGGTCAGTGCTGCTGAAGCCTAACCCCCCCCCATGGTCAGTGCTGCTGAAGCCTAACCCCCCCCCCCCCCCCCACATGGTCAGTGCTGCTGAGGCCTAACCCTCACCCCCCCATGGTCAGTGCTGCTGAGGCCTAATCCCCCCCCCCCCCCTCATGGTCAGTGCTGCTGAGGGCTAACCCCCCCCCCCCCTCATGGTCAGTGCTGCTGAGGGGTAACACCCCCCCCCCCCCCCCCCCCCCCCCCCCCCGCCCCCCATGGTCAGTGCTGCTGAGGCCTAACGAATGAATTACTATACAGTTCTGACAGAACTAGACAAACTATTGACCGTTCTGTCAAACCTGCCCTTTTTCCTCTGTCCGTAGATAAAGGCTATTTCTAGTGAAGTGTAACGTGGATGTTGGCTAACAGTGTTTTCCACAAGAACATAGAGTAAGTAGCCGGCCACACAGAGTAAGTAGCCGGCCACACAGAGTAAGTAGCCGGCCACACAGAGTAAGTAGCCGGCCACACAGAGTAAGTAGCCGGCCACACAGAGTAAGTAGCCGGCCACACAGAGTAAGTAGCCGGCCACACAGAGTAAGTAGCCATATATATATATATATATATATATATATATATATATATATATATATATATATATATATATATATATATATATATATATATATATATAAAAAACAACAACATTTGGATGTTGTAAGTCCACAACAACGCTTAAACCACATCAGGCGACCACCACCTTTGTGGTCTGGGAAAAATCAGGGTGTGGTTACCCTTTTATTTAAAGTGTGCACCTAGGGTGTTTTTGTAGTGAACATATGATGGTAGAGTTTACATAACAAATACCAGAGGTGGGCTGAATAGTGAAATCTGTACTTAAGTAAAAGTAACCCTCTTAAGAAACTACTCAAGTAAGAGTAAAAAATAAACATTTTGTTTTTACACCTTTTGGTATTATTTTGACAGCAAACGATAACAACTTAGTGCAATTTATTTTGTATTATTTATGCCCGCCAGCACCATCTTGCAGATGTCCTCCAGCACAGGTAGGCTGTACAGTTTCAATTACAGTCTTATTCAAAGTTGACTTAGAGTGGAACTGACAAGTGTTTTAACTACTTTGCAGATAAGAAACAGACAATCATAATATCAGTCAAACATGTCAAAGTCCCAGTTTTGTTACAAAACCAACTGAAAGGTTTTAAAAATAGATTCTATTTGCCTCAACATTTCATGACGTGCACTAAGGCATTGTTGACAGAATATATGGGTACAGTTTCATTCATGACTAATGTAATTCACCAATACATTTCTTGGTAGTGCAAAAGATATTGCTATCAGGTTGTCAGTCACAGCTGGCCTGGTACATGTGTTGCTGCCTCCATTCGGGATGCACTGTTTCAGTTCCAATGGCTCAATATTTTGGATAAAAACAGGACAAATGTAATTAGGGCTGACCAATGTCAGTACAGTCAAACTAGCAAAGGCAATGATCACAAGTCAGTCATAACGTGGCTAATAGTCTAGCGCATCTATTTCTGTAGCAAGCTAATAACACGGAGCCTAACGTTAGCTAGTTAGCTGCTAGGAGGATATCATGTCATTGGAGGAGTGGGGGAGTGATTGACTTTCCCCTCATATAGTTTTTTTGGGGTAGCTATACGGTACACAGCTAGAGATGCAGGTGGCATTTGGTTAGCTAGCGAGAACTTAAACAACTTATCTAGTTAGCCAGCCTAACCAGCTCTGCTAGGGTGAGTAAAATGGTCAGAATGAGGTGTTCTCTCATTTGTGTCTGGAAGTAGCAAGCTAGCCGATTTTAGCCAGTTAGTTTTGGGTGCTTAGTTGGGACATGAATGCGTTGTTTGTCAGGCAAGCTGCAGAAGGACAAGTAGGCTATGATTCCCCATCTTTTATCAGTGCAATTTTTGATGGCTCAAACTGAAACAGTTTGAGGGTTTATATAATGTTCCTTCGTTATATTTTAGCTCATCTTTCTCTGGCTAACATTAGTTGATGGATCTTTTTGTTGCATAACTGAGGGAGAGAGGGCCTACCCTTTTTTTTTCATGGTTGTTTGATCAATAGGACTGTAATGTTCCACTCCCAAGTGGTATTGACATATTTGCAGAAATCCTTCCAGGTGTATCTAACAAGATGCCCAGCGCTTAAAGGCAAGCTTCCTTCACCCTCTCTCCTCACCCGCAAAATATTAATTGCATCTCGTGCCCTACACTGGTCTGTTAATTATGACTGGCAACACGATTGTGTGTGTGTTGTCTTTCGTTATGATTAAACTATGCTGTTATGGAAAAATACAATTTGCCCGTAGCGTCTTTCCTATACAGATTTAAATTGCTGCTCTATTTCTATAAAAACATTTTGATTTCAAAGGTTTAAAAAGGAACAGTACTTTTTTTTTGGGGGGGGGGGGTTCGATCCGGTTTAGAAATGTATTTTGCTGGTCGGAACAGTGGAATGGAACAAACACATCATGGTTCTGTTCAGAACGAAACGATTGGGAAATCATTTCTATTCCAATCTTTGCTACGAACCCACAAACAAAAATCTTTATTAGGAGTGAAGACGTGCGCTTCTCTTCAAGAGCCGTGGTGGAGATGCGGTGTTTGACGGACAACTTTGAAAGCCAATGGATTTAAGAGTTTTGACAAGCTATTTTGAATACATTTCATTGGTCAAGGGGTCGTTAAACCTTAAAACAAAGAGAAACAATAGTATCGATTTCATGATTACATTTTTTAAATAATTTTATAACATTTTGATGGACAAGGCTTTCAAGTGATTTGGTCAAATGTAACAGAGTAAAAAGGAAGTTACTTCCTTCAGAAATGACTTGAGTAAGAGTACAAGTACAGCCCACAGAGTTCCTCCAGACAGTCCTAGTTCCTCCAGACAGTAACTATGACAGTACTGGTTCCTCCAGACAGTACTAATTCCTCCAGACAGTAACTATAGCAGTACTAATTCCTCCAGACAGTACACGTTCCTCCAGACAGTAACTATGACAGTACTGGTTCCTTCAGACAGTACTAATTCCTTCAGACAGTAACTATAGCAGTCCTAGTTCCTTCAGACAGTACTAGTTCCTCCAGACAGTACAGCCCACAGACAGTAACTAGAACAGTCCTAGTTCCTCCAGACAGTACTAGTTCCTCCAGACAGTACAGCCCACAGACAGTAACTAGAACAGTCCTAGTTCCTCCAGACAGTACTAGTTCCTCCAGACAGTACAGCCCACAGACAGTAACTAGAACAGTCCTAGTTCCTCCAGACAGTACTAGTTCCTCCAGACAGTACAGCCCACAGACAGTAACTATAACAGTACTAGTTCCTCCAGACAGTACTAGTTCCTCCAGGCAGTACAGCCCACAGACAGTAACTACAACAGTCCTAGTTCCTCCAGATTTGTACCGAAATACTATAACGTGTTAATCCCCACCAGACAAATACTGGATTGATAAATAATCATGATATCTCTTCTGCCAGGTCAGCATAGGTTACTTCGTGGTTTACATTTCATTGAGAAGGTTTTTGGGGAAGCCTGTCCATCTATCAGAGCAGTGTGCATTCTCATTTCATCTACATAAAGTTGCAGGAAATATGAATGACTGATGCATTCTGTTCATGTCTTATGATAAACTTTGGCAAATAATACATTTGGTTCATTCTCTACTAAGGTCAATATATATATATATATATATATATATATATATATTTTTAAATGTGTTATCCTGTTTTAATGCCTGGATTCCGCGAGGGGCCCCAATTATCGTATTTGAACCAGGATGAGTCTCTCCACTACCTATTGTTCCTACAGTGATGATTCACCAACGTCATCAAATTGTTTTAGTAATTCACCTGCAGATAATTGACAAAAAACGTAGGGCCTACCGTTTGCCTTTGCAAATTAAAGGAGCCAAATGAACGGCTATTTCATTGATGCAATTCGGTAGGCTACGTTGCCTGACAAATCACTCACTGTTTGGCAAGCCCCGACATCCTAGGATGGGAGCCAAGGAAATCCTTGGGTTTACGTGTCCTGATACAATACCATGGACATATAACCTCCAAACGAGCTTCAATGCCATACGACAATCCTAGTGCTCTTAAACGCTAGTAAAACTAAATGCATGCTCTTCAACCGATCGCTCTCCGCGCCCGCCCGCCTAGCATCACTACTCTGGACACGTCTTACTCTGAACGCTTCTGACTTAGAATATGTGGACAACTATGCATACTTGGGTGTCTGGCTAGACTGTAAACTCTCTTTCCAGACTCATATTAAACATCTCCCATCCAAAATTAAATCTAGATTCAGCTTCCTATTTCGCAACAAAGCCTTCCTCACTCATGCTGCCTAACATACCCTTGTAAAACTGACCATCCTACCGATCCTTGA
>NC_048569.1:94961826-95024326 GCF_013265735.2 Oncorhynchus mykiss | reverse complement strand
AGACTGTTAGTAGGGTGGCAGACAGACGGGGAGACTGTTAGTAGGGTGGCAGACAGACGGGGAGACTGTTAGTAGGGTGGCAGTGAGTAGTAGTTTGAAAAGGTGTTTGTTGTGATTTACTCTCTTGGTAAATCTGCTCCTGAATGGTATTGCTGCTTTTTTTTTTACCAGCCAAGTCTTTGGTACTGCTGGGAAGTGTACTGCACTGCACTGGGAAGTGTACTGCACTGCACTGGGAAGTGTACTGCACTGCACTGGGAAGTGTACTGCACTGCACTGGGAAGTGTACTGCACTGCACTGGGAAGTGTACTGGACTGCACTGGGAAGTGTACTGTACTGGGAAGTGTACTGTACTGCACTGCACTGGGAAGTGTACTGTAGTCTACTGTACTGCTGGGAAGTGTACTGTACTGCTGGGAAGTGTACTGTACTGCTGGGAAGTGTACTGGGAAGTGTACTGTACTGAACTGCTGGGAAGTGTACTGCGCTGTGCTGTAGGCTAGGCATACAGTGCATTCGGAAAGTATTCAGACCCCTTGACTTTTTCCACATTTTCTTGTGTTACAACCTACTTCTGAAATGTGAGGATTTTTGACTATGTATTCAATCTACAAACAATATCCCATCATGATGACATAAGTATTCAGACCCATTGCAACGCGACTCAATTGATCTCAGGTGCATCCTGTTTCCATTGATCATCCTTGAGATGTTTCTACAACTTGATTGGAGTCCACCTATGGTAAATTCAATTGATTGGACATGATTTGGAAAGGCACACACCTGTCTATATAAGGTCCCACAGTTGACAGTGCATGTCAGCGCAAAAACCAAGCCATGAGGTTAAGGGAACTGTCCGTAGAGCTCCGAGACAGGATTGTGCCGAGGCACAGGTCTGGGGAAGGGTACCAAAACATTTCTGCAACGTTGAAGATCCCCCAAGAACACAGTGGCCTCCATTATTAAATGGGAAGAAGTTTAGAACCACAAACTCCTCCTAGAGCTGGCCGCCCGGCCAAACTGAGCAATCGGGGGAAAAAGGGCCTTGGGCAGGGAGGTGACCAAGTGTGGTCACTATGACAGAGCTCCAGAGTTCCTCTGTGGAGATGGGAGAACATTCCAGTAGAACAACCATTTCTGCAGCACTCCACCAATCAGGCCTTTATGGTACAGACGGAACTCACGCTTCAGTAAAAGGCACATAACAGCCTGCATGGAGTTTGCCAAAAGGCACCTGAAGGACTTTGACCATGAGAAACAATATTCTCTGGTCTGATGAAACCAAGATTGAACTCTTTGGCCTGAATGCCAAGCGTCACGTCTGGAGGAAACCTGGCACCATCCCTACGGTGAAGCATGGTGGTGGCAGCATCATGCTGTGGGATGTTTTTCAGGGACTGGGAGACTAGTCAGGATCAAGAGAAAGATGAACAGAGCAAAGTACAGAGAAATCCTTGATGAAAACCTTCTCCAGAGTGCTCAGGACCTCAGACTGGGGTGAAGGTTCACCTTCGAACAGGACAACGACCCTAAGCACACAGTCAAGACAATGCAGGAGTGGCTTCTGCACAAGTCTCAATGTCCTTGAGTGGCCCAGCCAGACCCTGGAATTGAACCTGATCTAACATTTCTGGAGAGACCTGAAAATAGCTGTGCAGTGACGCTCCCCATCCAACCTGACAGAGCTTGAGAGGATCTGCAGAGAAGAATGGGAGAAACTCCCCAAATACAGGTGTGCCGAGCTTGTACCGTCATACCCAAGAATACTAGAGGCCGTAATCGATGCCAAAGGTGCTTCAACAAAATACTGAGTGAAGGGTCAGAATACTTATGTAAATATGTAATATTTAAGTTTTTTTAAATATATTTGCACATTTCTAAATGTGTTTTTTGCTTTGTCGTTATGGGGTATTGTGTGTAAGTTAATGAGGGGAACCAACTTGTTTTATTGCAGAATAAGGCTGTCACGTATAAAATTGTGGAAAAAGTCAAGGGGTCTGAATGCTTTCCAAAACGCATTGTATATCAAGAAGTTATCTTTTTTTCCCTAAACCAATCAGAGGAGAAGGTAGGCTAGGTGTCTATATTGAACCTTTACCCTGCCCACGACCCCCAATGGACAACTACCCACCCCCCCCCCCCCACACACAGTTTGATATTATTTTTAGGATCCCCATTAGCTGTTGCAAAAGCAGCAGCTATTCTTACTGGGGTCCACACAGAACCTGAAACATAATACAGAACATTAATAGACAAGAACAGCTCAAGGAAAGAACTACATTTATTATTATTATTATTATTATTATTATTATAATAATATATATTTTTTAAATGTACAAGTAGCCTACATATAGATCAAATAGGGGAGAGGCGTGAGGTGTTTGAAAACAGGTTTACTGTTCATTTGAGCATTATGAGAAGTTCCGAGCCATAGGTGGCTCTATATAATACTGTACGTTTTCTTCCCTCTGATTACAATGAAGAGAAAGACGTCCCGCTCTGTTCTGGGCCAGCTGCAGCTTCACTAGGTCTTTCCTTGCCTCACTGGACCACACGACTGGACAATAATCAAGACTAGACAAAAAAACTAGAGCCTGCAGGACTTGGAATTTTTGGAGTGTGGTGTCAAAAAAGCAGAGCATCTCTTTATTACAGACAGACCTCTCCCCATCTCTTTATTACAGACAGACCTCTCCCCATCTCTATATTACAGACAGACCTCTCCCCTTCTCTTTATTACGGACAGACCTCTCCCCATCTCTATATTACAGACAGACCTCTCCCCATCTCTTTATTACAGACATACCTCTCCCCTTCTCTTTATTACGGACAGACCTCTCCCCATCTCTATATTACAGACAGACCTCTCCCCATCTCTTTATTACAGACAGACCTCTCCCCATCTCTATATTACAGACAGACCTCTCCCCATCTCTTTATTACAGACAGACCTCTCCCCATCTCTTTATTACAGACAGACCTCTCCCCTTCTCTTTATTACAGACCTCTCCCCATCTCTATATTACAGACAGACCTCTCCCCATCTCTATATTACAGACAGACCTCTCCCTATCTCTTTAATACAGACAGACCTCTCCCCATCTCTTTATTAGAGACAGATCTCTCCCCATCTTTACAACCATTGACTCTATGTTTTGACCGTGACAGTTTACAATCTAAGGTGACGCCAAGTAATTTAGTCTCCTCAACTTTCTCAACAGCCACACCATTCACACAATTCATTTATAATATTTAGACCTGCACTGTACCCTGGGATTCTATTAGCAACCCTGTGCATGTGAGTAATAGCTTCCCGATTGGTTGGTTTAGGAGAAGACGGGCTTGGCCTATTGGCAGGAGGTTTGCATCTCCTCCAATGTGTGTTTTAATAGCAGACGGTGAAAAGTATGTGGAAACGCAGATTTAGTAAACTGAGGTTTTCTGAATCAGCAGCAGCGCCTCTCTCTGCGATTTGTTGTAAAGATGAATAAACAGAGGAGCCTCTCATACAGCTAGGCCTCTCATACAGCTAGGCCTCTCATACAGCTAGGCCTCTCATACAGCTAGGCCTCTCATACAGCTAGGCCTCTCATACAGCTAGGCCTCTCATACAGCTAGGCCTCTCATACAGCTAGGCCTCTCATACAGCTAGGCCTCTCATACAGCTAGGCCTCTCATACAGCTAGGCCTCTCATACAGCTAGGCCTCTCATACAGCTAGGCCTCTCATACAGCTAGGCCTCTCATACAGCTAGGCCTCTCATATAGCTAGGCCTCTCATACAGCTAGGCCTCTTCCCATGGCTTCTCATACAGCTAGGCTTCTCATACAGCTAGGCCTCTCATACAGCTAGGCCTCTCATACAGCTAGGCCTCTCATACAGCTAGGCCTCTTCCCAGTCTGGGCTTTCGTATGGCTTCTCATACAGCTAGGCCTCTTCCCAGTCTGGGCTTTCGTATGGCTTCTCATACAGCTAGGCCTCTCATACAGCTAGGCCTCTTCTCAAAAATGTTACCGAGTTCATATCAGGAAATCAGTCAATTGCAATAAATTCATTAGGCCTTGATCTATGGATATTTCATGACTGGTGATAAAGATATGCAGATCTGTCACAGATAGATAGGGGTGCACATTTTGGGGAATATTCAGAGATGAAAACTTTCCGTGGGAATATATGGCAATAGATATTAATACCATTTTAAATGTAGATGTTTTGGCGACAAACAAACCTTTTTACTTTATCATAAGTAGACATAATTCCAAATTATTAAATCCTTCCAATAAAAAGTTACTAATTGAACTTTAATTAAATGAGTTGACTTTTCACATGGGATGATTTCACTGAACAACAAAAGGGAATATTCAGTGATCCATCGCATCTCCCAGAAACGTCTTCAACATACATCTGTAAAATTATAGTCTAGAAACTAAATCTGTGGTTGTCTTCCTCTCAGGCTTCCATGTCTTCTCCCTGGACCTCCTCAAAATCCACCTCTTGAACATCAGACATCTTCACTGTCACTTTCCAACCTTGTTGAGGATGGCTCTTTGTCAGGCTCAAAAAGCCTCAAATTTGCCCAGATGGCCACCTATTATTTTTTTTTCAACCCTTGTTGAACCAGTTGTGCTCTCAGGCGGCTGATGTCGGTGTGATTTGGAGGATGATGGAGGCAACAGGGGAAAGAGCCTCAGATCCACAAAGTCCCTTCCCACCAGGTGGCTGATGAGATATGTTGGCACGGCTGCCATATTGCATCTCCATCCCATACTTGGGGTCCAACATGTACGCTGGGCTTCAGGCAGAAGTCTTCACACTTTTGGGTGTATTTCAGAACTGCAGTTTCCTCTGCTTGGAGCAACAGTGAAGTGGGCAGGGCAGTACTGATATCTTCTCTTACATCTGCAAGCAGAGTCTGATCATCAGACAGGATGGCATTGTCGCCCTCAATTCGTGCAATGGCTACTGCTATAGGTTTCAGGAGTTTCAGGCTCTCTCACAAAATACATCATCCAGGAGGATCCTCTTGATGTGGCTGTCCATATCGGCAGACTGTGATATGGCCATTTCTTGGAGAGACTCTTTCCCCTCCAGGAGACTCACACATGATGACGCTGGGCAGCTTCAATGTGGTGCTCTTATTCTTCTCACTTTGCTTGGTGAGGTAGATTGCTGCTATAACTTGATTACCCTTCACACACCAAACTATTTCCTTGGCTCTCTTGTAGAGGGTATCCATTGTTTTCAGTGCCATGATGTCCTTGAGGAGCAGATTCAATGCCTGAGCAGCACAGCCAATGGGTGTGATGTGAGGGTAGGACTCCTCCACTTTAGACCAAGCAGCCTTCATGTTCGCAGCCTTGTCACCAATGCAAATACCTTTTGCGGTCCAAGGTCATTGACTGCCTTCAGCTCATCTGCAGTGTAGAGACCGGTGTGTCTGTTGTCCCTTGTGTCTGTGCTCTTGTATAATTCTGGTTGAGGGGTGGAGATTATGTAGTTAATTATTCCTTGCCCACAAACATTTGACCACCCATCAGAGATGATTGCAATACAGTCTGCTTTCTCTATGATTTGCTTGACCTTCACTTGAACTCTGAACTCTGCATCCAGCAAATGCTGGGCGAAGAACATTCAGAAATCTCTTCCAATACACATTGCCTGTGAGTATTTATCAGCATTTCTCTGACTACGTTCCTCCATTGAGTCAAAACAACTTCTGATTCCAGGAGGACCATGAGCTGTTGCTATCGATAAGGTGTCAGATTCATCATTTTCACCTCGAATAGAAGTAGAGGGACTTTTGAGGTTGCTTGTTATGAGCGCCGAGGGAACTTAATGAACTTGGCCAGATGATTCTGCATCTTTGTTGCATTCTTCACATATGATTTGGCACAGTATTTACACATGTACACAGCTTTTCCTTCTACATTAGCTGCAGTGAAATGTATCCACATCAGATAGTGCCCGTGGCATTTTCCTGTAAAGAGAAAAATTTGTTTAAAAAAAAAAAAACATACAATTCCATGTTCAGATAAATAGTTAAGCATTTAGATTAAACAATGCCTTGGTAAGATAAATGTTTTTAAATGAAACCTGTATGGAAACTAATACCCACATGGTAGCAAAAACTAACTAGCAGAAATTAACAAGTTAGAAATTATTTAAACACACTTTGCTGTAAACTACTATTTACTAGCTAACAAAAAATAATGAATGTCATATAAAATATATTCACCCCACCCAGTATTGTAATCAAAGCTTACCAGAAAGCATGTAGTTAGTCCTTGGCTCAGACAGTGTAGTAGTGTGGGCTCAATAGCAAGATCTTGAGAATCAGCTGTACATGTGATGGAAGAATGCACTGTTGCATGCAAAGGGTTGCCATTCCATTGCATTGGGGATAGTTTAACCAAAATATGCCACAAGAACCTAGAATTGCCTTGTGTGTATCCCACAAAAAATTCCCCTGAAGGTTTCCGACCCTTTGCAACCCTAGTTAGTCACAGATACTGTACCTTAAAAAAAATGGGCCTCAGGATCTCGTCACGGTATCTCTGTGCATTCAAATTGCCATCAATAAAATGCAACTGTATTCGTTGTCTGTAGCTTATGCCTGCCCATACCATAACCCCACCACCACCACGCAGCACTCTGTTCACAACGTTGACAACAGCAAACCGCTCGCCCACACGACACCGTTGGACGCACTGCCAAATTCTCTAAAATAACGCTGGAGGCGGCTTATAGTAGAGAATTAACATTCAATTCTCTGGCAACAGCTCTGGTGGACATTCCTGCAGTCAGCATGCCAATTGCACGCTCCCTCAACTTGGGACATCTGTGGCATTGTGTTGTGACAAAAGTGCACATTTAAGAGTGGCCTTTTATTGTCCCCCCAGCACAAGGTGCACCTGTGTAATCACACTATTTAATCAGCTTCTTGATATGCCACACCTTTTTGGTGGATGGATTATCTTGACAAAAGAAAAATGCTTTCTATTTCTCCCTCTGATCTCAGCCTCTTGGTGTCCCTGTAAACAAATGTGTGCGATTTTTGTTTTTGAGAAATAAGCTATTTGTGTCCTGAAATGTCGGATTTTTATTTCAGCTCATGAAACATGGGACCAACACTTTTACATCTTGCGTTTTATATATTTTTTTGTTCAGTGTACATTTAAACCCCCTGCCATGATCATTTTAAAAAGCATAGACTCTCAAATAGAACCCTGAGGAACACAATTTTCCTACCAGATTATGTTTTGACCAAGCATTATTGAATGAATACTCTGAGGGATACTGGTCATATCTCTCTTCTAACACAACACAGCCTGAGGACATGAGAACCTCGATGCGTTTTGACCCTGTGACTCCAGCCTGGTGTCTTAACACCCTCCACCAGGTGCCTGTTAATTGGGCCGGCTGGTCGGTGGCACCAGAGGCTCAGTGAGACATGGATCTCAACATGTCAGACTCCCCCAGAGGACAAGCTGTACAACGTGTCAGACTCCCCCAGAGGACAAGCTGTACAACACGTCTCCTTTTTATTTTTTAAAGGGGCAAGCTGGGATTCAAACAACAACAAAGCAGTCACCATGCCACTAAAACCAATTATTTACCAATCCCAGATTTCTCCCTCTGATCTCAGCCTCTTGGTGACCCTGTTTTTTAAACCATGAACTGTCTGTCTGTGCTGCTGCAACAGTATTTTCAGTCTAGTCCTGAAGAAGTGTCTTCAGAGAACTGCTTTTTTACATCCCTTGTTTCCAGCTGTCAGCTGTGTTCTTCATCTCTGAATTTTTGACCCAAATAGCACCCTATTCCCTATATGTTGGGCCTATAGGTCTACTGGTCAAGTGTAGTGCCCTAATAGTAGGATGCTGGTTGGGACGAGGCCACCTCCTCCCTGAGTGACACTGTCAACCCCTCACCTGATCCACAATTGCAGGCTTCGGGGACACGTTAGCCTCAGGTATGGGGCAGGCATTGACAGGACAGCCAAAAAGGTGACATTAAGTGAAATAGACAAGTTTTTTTTGGTGGTGGGGGGTGGGGGGGGTCAAAGCTTTGTTAATTTTGGGACTCCGGTTCATGCCATTTCACCAGTGATGTTGGTCTGCATCCTGATTTGTTTCAGGCCATGATAATATGTGAACGCTGTTTCACTGCATTTATCAAAGCATTTAAAAAAAAAAAAAGATTTCCTAGATTTCTGCTGAATCATTAGCCTTTTGCTCATTGCAGAAGGAAGGAACGTACAGAGCCCCTACGGCTGGATACAAGAAACAGAATAATTAGGCCAGAGCACAATAATGTAAGGGATTTTTTCCCCCCTCTTGTTCTCTGCTCCCAGCAGTGTTCTGTAATTTCATTAAGCTGTCTATTCTCCCCCCCCCCCCCCCCCCCCCACCATGCTATACGTTGGCAAGTGTAACACTAATTGGGAACCAGTATTAGAGAGGGCTTGTCTTGTCTGGTGATTCGACAGGGTTCAGGGCAGGCTTGGCAGGGATTGAGGGAGGAGAGGGTGAGGAAGGAGACTTGGAGGAGGGGGTGAGGATGAGGGTGAGGAAGGAGACGGTGAAGATGGGGGTGAGGGGGTTGAGAGAGAGGAGACTGGGAGGAGGGAGGAGAGGAGACTTGGAGGAGCGGGTGAGGATGAGGTTGAGGGGGTGAGATGGGGGTTAGCCCCACACTAGTGTTCGATGGGCTGTGAGATGAGGTTTCATCAGAGGAAGCTTCTTAATTGCGATGAGGATTTCTGACTGTTTGAGTCAGACTCATTCTCTATGGCTCTTTTTGAGATGTGCCTCTGGGAGGGAGAAGGATCAGGAAGAGGTTCCTGTCTTAGTTTAAGATGCTTTTAAGGCTTTAAACACCATGCAGGCTGGTGGTGCTTTAAGTCAGTCAGCTAGATATCGTGATGAGAGTGAGATGTTTTCAGGGGAAACTGACAAATGTACAGATCTGTTGGCTCAAAATGATAAAACTGACTCCTAATTCCTAATTTCCCCAACAGCACAATTTTGGTTTCCTGTTTCTGCACGGTGGTTGTGTTTCCCCAGTCTTTGTTGGTGACATTGACTGACTGTGGTTAGGCTGTCAGGGATCATCAACTAGCGGCCCACTGCAATTTTATTTTGCCCCGAAGTTTTCTGAGCAAAAAATCAATATGTGTTTATATATATATCTTTTTTTAAATGTAATTTTTGGTCTCCCGGTTGGGGCAGTGGTTAAGGGCGCTGTACTGTGCCATCAGAGTCCCTGGGTTCGCGCCCAGGCTCTGTCGCAACCGGCCGCGACCGGGAGCTCCGTGGGGCGACGCACAATTGGCCCAGCGTCGTCCAGGTTAGGGAGGGTTTGGCCGGTAAGGATATCCTTGTCTCATCGCGCACCAGCGACTCCTGTGGCGGGCCGGGCGCAGTGCGCGCTAATCAAGGTTGCCAGGTGCACGGTGTAGCCTCCGACACATTGGTGCGGCTGGCTTCCGGGTTGGATGTGCATAACTTTCAACCTTCGTCTCTCCCGAGCCCGTACGGGAGTTGTAGCGATGAGACAAAGTAACTACTAACAATTGGATACTACGAAATTGGGGAGAAAAAGGGGGTAAAATTTTCACACAAAAAAACAGCAAAAAAAAGTGTAATTTGGGGGTAGATTTTTTTTTTTTTGTGTGTTCAACTTCTTGATCAAATAATGTAAATCATTAGGAATTCAGCTCAAAATAATTGTTATTGTAAAGTATTTCCACTCATAGCAATGTGATTGTTGTGTAATCAAGATTTTAAATGATTGTTTTTGTCAGATACAATATCTGTTTGGGCTTCTTGCATCAATTTGTAGCGTAAAAATGATTTAGGTTCCTGTCCCCCCCCACCCTCCTGGATTAGGTCATGCTGAGGGATGGAACAGGTGGCTAGATGAACGTCCCCACTGCAGCAGCTCCAGATTTGGGACTAACATGGCCTATGGATCAAAATCTCATCCGAATTTGTCCTAAATTCACCTTGCTGACATGTTGGATTTGTCTGGTGAATTGTGACCGTTGACCAGCTCTAGAAACATCAACTTAATGGAAAACGCTAAAATATCTCTCCATGGAACCAGAACAAAATTAAGTCTGAATAAACCAATAAATATGTCCAAATGCAAGTTTCTCATTTTCCTAAGCAGCTTCAGAGTCACTGTGTTCGCCAGTCACCGAGTCAATCGAAAGGACAGAACTAATTTCAGCGTTTTTATTCATCGATGCCTGTCCTCCACCTCCCAGAATGCGGTGTGTCCTGGGTTAGAGGGTGTGTCCCAAAAGTAAGGGTCCGGTAAAGGTAGTGCACGATCGTGCGCTCCAACACGATTGGGACAGTGACCCATGTTTTGTTTTGGCTCTATACTTCCAGCACTTTGGATTTTATGTGATACAAGCTTTGCTTTAATCATTGCATGCTAGGAATATGGGACTAAACTTTAAACTACACTAAACCTTTGACTATTTGTAATACTTTATGCATGCCCTGTATATGTGTATTCAGACCCCTGGAATTTTCCCACATTTTATTAAGTTACAGCCTTATTCAAAAATGGATAAAATATATTTTTTCCTCATTTAATTTACATGCAATAGCTCATAATAAAAAGACAGAAAATAGTTTTTTTAGGAATGTTTGCAAATTTTTTTACAAATAAAAACCAGAAATACCTTATTTACATAAGTATTCAGACCCTTTGCTATGAGACTCAAAATTGATCTCGGGTGCATCCTGTTTTCCATTGATCATCCTTGAGATGTTTCTACAACTTGATTGGAGTCCTCCTGTGGTAAATTCAATTGATTGGTCATGATTTGGAAAGGCAACACACCTGTCTATATAAGGTCCCACAGTTGACAGTGCATGTCAGAGCAAAAACCAAGCTATGAGGTCGAAGGAATTGTCCGTAGAGCTCCCAGACAGGATTGTGTCGAGGCACAGATCTACAGTGAAGCATGGTGGTGGCAGCGTCATTCCGTGGGGATGTTTTTCAGTGGCAAAACCAATTAAACATGTAATTTCCCCAATACTGTTGGAGCTCACTGGGGAGTTTATCCTAGCCCCCGTTTAGGCTGGGAGACTAGTCAGGATTGAGGGAAGGATGAACGGAGCAAAGTACAGAGATCCTTGATGAAAATCTGCTCCAGAGCGCTCAGGACCTCGGACTGGGCGAAGGTTCACCTTCCAACAGGACGACGACCCTAAGCACACAGCCAAGATAATACAGGGCTGTCTCTGAATGTCCTTGAGTGGCCCAGCCAGAGCCCAGACTTGAACCCCATCCAACCGACAGAGCTTGAGAGGATCTGCAGAGAAGAATGGAAGAAACTGCCCAAATACAGGTGTGCCGAGCTTGTAGCGTCATACCCAAGAAGACTCGATGCTGTAAGGTGCTTCAGCAAAGTACTGAGTAAAGGGTCTGAATACTTATGTAAATGTGATTATTTCAGTTTTAGATTTTTTTAAATAAATCCGCACTAAATATATATATATATGGGAACTATGTACAAAAAGTTCTGTAATTTCTAAACGGTTCAACCAATATGTATGAGAATACCCTCCTAGTCATTGTATCATTTAAAATCCAACTGTAGTGCAGAGCCAAAACCAATTAAACGTGTCATTTCCCCAATACTGTTGGAGCTCACTGGTTTTTCCCCTAGCCACCGTCTAGGCTGGGTTTCTGTACAGCACTTTGTGACATCAACTGATGTAAGAAGGACTTTATAAATATATTTTGATTTTTGACTGGGGTACCATTTGGGACTTATCCAGCTTGACAGAGGTCGGGTGTTTCTGGGCGTAGGGTATCTTTTTTTTTCCTCCTTTTTTTTGGTTTTATCTGCCATCCCATGGGGGCCATTTACAAGACACGGTTCAGGGCAACATGAAGCTGCTCATGCAGAGAAGAAGAGGGAGAGGAAGCTATTTGACTGCTCTCTTTCATCTCTCTTCCTGATGATGACTGGTCTTGTTTGTCTCTTTAAATTCTACGCTGTCAAGAGAATTTTGATAGGTGGCCAGGTCCGTTATGGCTGTCCACAGGGTTGTTTTTATACCCATAAATCAGTTGAACTTAGCATAGAATATGGTGGTGTACAATGGTCTTTGGGATGTTCTCTCTCTCTCCCTCTGCCTGTCTCTCTCTCCCTCTGCCTGTCTCTCTCTCCCTCTGCCTGTCTCTCTCGCTCTCTCCGGCACAGATTTATGTTTTTAGAGCTTGTTTTAATCATATTTTTAAATATAAATGTTAGAATTTGAATGGTCCAGATTTCCCTGAAACTCAAATGTGTTTTATCCTTTTGTAAGCGTTGACGTGTAAGGAGTAGGCTAGGTGGAGCCCATTCTACCAGCTCATCTGCAATACATTCGCCACTTCTGTATTCTTGATAAAGGAGTAGCCCGGCTCAGCTCCTCCCAAATTTGAGATTTTCATCATTTCTCTGCATATCTGCTGACACCTATTTCTACTCCCGGTTTGGTCGATTTGTTTTTTCAATCAGGTTAAAGTGTAGCCCAGGCCTCTTGAATAAACACACATAATTGGTTGACTTCGTAGTTCAAAAAGGCTGACTGGAACAACTAGAAGAAGGGGACAGTCTTCCTCCCTGGGTGCCATTTTGAAATGAAGTCCATAACTGTAGATTCAGTAACTTACTGCAGAGGAACACTTGATAGTCTTCTGGAATATTTTGGTTTACGTTATGCCACTTTATGCTCACAGTTAAGACAGAAACGTGAATTATGCAGCGTCGTGACTAAGGACCCGGCAGAGTACCTATAGGAATATCTACCTTGGGGCCAGTGTCAGGCAGAGTACCTATAGGAATATCTACCTTGGAGCCAGTGTCAGGCAGAGTACCTATAGGAATATCTACCTTGGGGCCAGTGTCAGGCAGAGTACCTATAGGAATATCTACCTTGGAGCCAGTGTCAGGCAGAGTACCTATAGGAATATCTACCTTGGAGCCAGTGTCAGGCAGAGTACCTATAGGAATATCTACCTTGTGGCCAGTGTCAGGCAGAGTACCTATAGGAATATCTACCTTGGGGACAGTGTCAGGCAGAGTACCTATAGGAATATCTACCTTGGAGCCAGTGTCAGGCAGAGTACCTATAGGAATATCTACCTTGGGGCCAGTGTCAGGCGGAGTACCTAGAGGAATATCTACCTTGGGGCCAGTGTCAGGCAGAGTACCTATAGGAATATCTACCTTGGGGCCAGTGTCAGGCGGAGTACCTAGAGGAATATCTACCTTGGGGCCAGTGTCAGGCAGAGTACCTAGAGGAATATCTACCTTGGGGCCAGTGTCAGGCGGAGTACCTAGAGGAATATCTACCTTGGGGCCAGTGTCAGGCAGAGTACCTATAGGAATATCTACCTTGGGGCCAGTGTCAGGCAGAGTACCTATAGGAATATCTACCTTGGGGCCAGTGTCAGGCGGAGTACCTAGAGGAATATCTACCTTGGGGCCAGTGTCAGGCAGAGTACCTAGAGGAATATCTACCTTGGGGCCAGTGTCAGGCGGAGTACCTAGAGGAATATCTACCTTGGGGCCAGTGTCAGGCAGAGTACCTATAGGAATATCTACCTTGGAGCCAGTGTCAGGCAGAGTACCTATAGGAATATCTACCTTGGAGCCAGTGTCAGGCAGAGTACCTATAGGAATATCTACCTTGGAGCCAGTGTCAGGCAGAGTACCTATAGGAATATCTACCTTGGGGCCAGTGTCAGGCAGAGTACCTATAGGAATATCTACCTTGGGGCTAGTGTCAGGCAGAGTACCTATAGGAATATCTACCTTGGGGCTAGTGTCAGGCAGAGTACCTATAGGAATATCTACCTTGGGGCCAGTGTCAGGCAGAGTACCTATAGGAATATCTACCTTGGGGCCAGTGTCAGGCAGAGTACCTAGAGGAATATCTACCTTGGGGCTAGTGTCAGGCAGAGTACCTAGAGGAATATCTACCTTGGGGCCAGTGTCAGGCAGAGTACCTAGAGGAATATCTACCTTGGGGCTAGTGTCAGGCAGAGTACCTATAGGAATACCTACCTTGGGGCCAGTGTCAGGCAGAGTACCTATAGGAATATCTACCTTGGGGCCAGTGTCAGGCGGAGTACCTTGGGGCCAGTGTCAGGCAGAGTACCTAGAGGAATATCTACCTTGGGGCTAGTGTCAGGCAGAGTACCTATAGGAATACCTACCTTGGGGCCAGTGTCAGGCAGAGTACCTATAGGAATATCTACCTTGGGGCCAGTGTCAGGCGGAGTACCTTGGGGCCAGTGTCAGGCAGAGTACCTATAGGAATATCTACCTTGGGGCCAGTGTCAGGCGGAGTACCTTGGGGCCAGTGTCAGGCAGAGTACCTATAGGAATATCTACCTTGGGACTGTTTATGTTTTCCTTTAGTGCGATTTTTAAAGCAGGATGATATTGGCTAGACTTTTGATGATGGAGATTTATGAGACTTGTTCTGTACTTGCGAGTACAATACTCCATGTTCTAATAGCTGGAGAAATGTATCCATATTTGAAATGTTGTTGTGGCTAAAGTTGACTTAAATAAAACTTAAATAAGTGAGAGGTGGAACGACAGCTGGACTCCACAGCAGGGTACCACAAGCTTTTGCCTAGGGGAAGATGTGTGCAGTGTCTGCTGGGAAGCTGACTGACTGTGACAGTGTGGCCATCACTATGGGTTGCAGTACAAATTACCCCCTATTTCCTATATAGTGCACTATTGTTGACCAGAGCCCTGTAGGGTGCCATTTTTTTTGGGGGGGGGGGGGTTCTCTGTACTGCTGAGGTGAGATGATGTAACGATATGATAATAGAAACCATCTCTGGAATAGATGGTCTTATATCAGTGTCGGCGTTTGTCAGGCTAGGTGCTATTGCTCCACCCTAGGTAGGCCTGAGATGCGTTTGTCAGGCTAGGTGCTATTGCTCCACCCTAGGTAGGCCTGAGATGCGTTTGTCAGGCTAGGTGCTATTGCTCCACCCTAGGTAGGCCTGAGATTGCTTACCTTGTTGTCACTGTCTTCATACAGGTTTCCGAATGGTTGAGCTTCCCCCTTAATACCCACTGTTCTTGGATCATGTTGTACTAATTTGCACTACATGATACAGTCACTATGATTTGTCTTCACAGACTTGTTTTAACCAGGATTCCTCTCTCCATTACTGTCACAGTAAAGCAATGTTCCTTCCTTCACATTTGTTCTCAGTGTCATATGTACCCCCACTCCTGATCATGGAATGCTTTGCTATTTTCTTCATTTACTTTGGATGTTAAAAGAGCAGAGCATGCGTCCTGGCGGGGCACATTTACACTCTCAGCCTAGATAAAGGGGGAGTGGTGTGGAGTAGAGGCCTGCCGATTTTAATCGGAATGGACGATTTTACTTAGGGCCGATTTCAAGTTTTCATAACAATCGGTAATCGCCATTTTTGGACTGATTGTGGGCAATTTTTTTTTTTTTTTTATGTACCTTTTACTAGGCAAGTCAGTTAAGAACAAATTCTTATTTTCAATGACGGCCTAGGAACAGTGGGTTAACTGCCTTGTTCAGGGGCAGAACGACAGATTTTTACCTTGTCAGCTCGGGGATTCGATCTTGCAACCTTCCGGTTACTAGTCCAACGCTCTAACCACCTGCCTTACATTGCACTCCACGAGGAGACTGCGTGGCAGGCTGACTACCTGTTATGCGGGTGCAGCAAGAAGCCAAGGTAAGTTGCTAGCATTAAACCTATCTTATAAAAAACAATCAATCTTAACATAATCACTAGTTAACTACACATGGTTGATGATATTACTAGTTTATCTAGCTTGTCCTGCGTTGCATATAATCGATGCGGTGCCTGTTCATTTATCATTGAATCACAGCCTACTTCGCCAAACGGGTGATTTAACAAGCGCATTCGCGAAAAAGCACTGTCGTTGCACCAATGTGTACCTAATCATAAACATCATGCCTTTTTTTTTTTTATCAATACACAAGTATATATTTTTAAACCTGCATATTTAATTAATATTGCCTGCTAACATTAATTTCTTTTAACTATGGAAATTGTCACTTCTCTTGTGTTCTGTGCAACAGAGTCAGGGTATATGCAGCAGTTTGGGCCGCCTGGCTCGTTGTGAAATGTGTGAAGTCCATTTATTCCTAACAAAGACCGTAATTAATTTGCCAGAATTGTACATAATTATGACATAGCATTGTAGGTTGTACAATAGAACAGCAATATTTAGACTTAGGGATGCCACCCGTTAGATAAAATACAGACGGTTCCGTATTTCACTGAAAGAATAAACGTTTTGTTTTCGAAATTTAAGTTTCCGGATTTGACCATATTAAATGACCTAAGGCTCGTATTTCTGTGTTTATTATGTTATAATTAAGTCTATGATTTTATATTTGATAGAGCAGTCCGACTGAGCGACGCTAGGCAGCAGCAGACTCGTAAGCGTTCACTCAAACAGCACTTTCGTGCATTTTGCCAGCAGCTCTTCGCTGTGCTTCAAGCATTGAGCTGTTTATGACTTCAAGCCTATCAACTCCCGAGATTAGGCTGGTGTAACTGATGTGAAATGGCTAGCTAGTAGCGTTTCAATCGGTGATGTCACTCGCTATGAGACCTTGAAGTAGTTGTTCCCCTTGCTCTACGAGGGCCGCAGCTTTTATGGAGCGATGGGTAACGATGCTTCGAGGGTGGCTGTCAATGTGTTCCTGGTTCGGGCCCAGGTAGGGGCGAGTAGAGGGACGGAAGCTATACTGTTACACTGGCAATACTAAAGTGCCTATAAGAACATCCAATAGTCAAAGGTATATAAAATACAAACCTAAAACTTCTTACCTGGGAATATTGAAGACTCATGTTAAAAGGAACCACCAGCTTTCATATGTTCTCATGTTCTGAGCAAGGAACTTAAACGTTAGCTTTCTTACATGGCACATATTGCACTTTTACTTTCTTCTCCAACACTTTGTTTTTGCATTATTTAAACCACATTGAAAATGTTTCATTATTTATTTGAGGCTAAATTGATTTTATTAATGTATTATGTTAAGTTAAAATAAGTGTTCATTCAGTATTGTTGTAATTGTCATTATTACAAATAAATACATTTAAAAAGTTGTCTGATTTGAATCAGTATCTGCTTTTTTTTTGGTCCTCCAATAATCGGTATCGGTGTTGAAAAATCATAATCGGTCGACCTCTAGTGTGGAGACGGAGACTAATTCTAAAGCAGCTCTCACACCTAAGTAGATTAAGCACTGGTGTTTGTGTTCTGGAACACTGGTGTTTGTGTTCTGGAACACTGGTGTTTGTGTTCTGGAACACTGGTGTTTGTGTTCTGGAGCACTGGTGTTTGTGTTCTGGAGCACTGGTGTTTGTGTTCTGGAACACTGGTGTTTGTGTTCTGGAACACTGGTGTTTGTGTTCTGGAACACTGGTGTTTGTGTTCTGGAACACTGGTGTTTGTGTTCTGGAGCACTGGTGTTTGTGTTCTGGAGCACTGGTGTTTGTGTTCTGGAACACTGGTGTTTGTGTTCTGGAACACTGGTGTTTGTGTTCTGGAACACTGGTGTTTGTGTTCTGGAGCACTGGTGTTTGTGTTCTGGAGCACTGGTGTTTGTGTTCTGGAACACTGGTGTTTGTGTTCTGGAACACTGGTGTTTGTGTTCTGGAACACTGGTGTTTGTGTTCTGGAGCACTGGTGTTTGTGTTCTGGAACACTGGTGTTTGTGTTCTGGAACACTGGTGTTTGTGTTCTGGAACACTGGTGTTTGTGTTCTGGAACACTGGTGTTTGTGTTCTGGAACACTGGTGTTTGTGTTCTGGAACACTGGTGTTTGTGTTCTGGAACACTGGTGTTTGTGTTCTGGAACACTGGTGTTTGTGTTCTGGAACACTGGTGTTTGTGTTCTGGAACACTGGTGTTTGTGTTCTGGAACACTGGTGTTTGTGTTCTGGAACACTGGTGTTTGTGTTCTGGAACACTGGTGTTTGTGTTCTGGAACACTGGTGTTTGTGTTCTGGAACACTGGTGTTTGTGTTCTGGAGCACTGGTGATCGTCTTCTGGATCAACAGCAAGATGCCGACAGAGATAGTCGCCTCGCTTCGAGTTCTTAGGAAACTATGCAGTATTTTTTTTTAAATTATGTATTTTTTCTTACATTGAAATCTTAAGTCTTGTTACATACAGTCAGGAAGAACTATTGGATATAAGAGTAACGTCAGCTTACCAACATTACAACCAGGAATACGACTTTCCTGAAGCGGATCCTGTGTTCGGACTAGCACCCAGGACAATGGAGCTTTTTCCAGTAGGCAATCCAAAACAACGACACCGCATGAGGGGCAGACTTACTATACTATTTTAAATGTCCCGTAATAGGCACTAACTATACTAATTTTATTTAACATCTTGAGATGGGAAACAATGTTCAAATGAAGTTGAACATTGCTCTTTATCACAATGTTAAAATGAGATCAAATCAAACGTTATTTTTTTTGTTGACCAAGTTCCATTTCTCAAAAGGCACTGAATTGGTGAAATTACCCTAACAGAGGCCCGCCAGCAGAAGACAGGATGCCGGCAGGATGCCAGTCCTCTGAAACTGCAGCAGCAACGGAAGTACCCCGAACACACTTGCCAACGATGCTGAAAAAATAAAATCCTAGGAGAAACACTGCGCACACACTGACAAGGCCATACCTGTAATTAACTTCCGTCAGACTGCGACAATAGAAACAAACTTCACTTGTAATTATGCCTCCTCTCTTTAAATGTTTTCATCCAAGGTTTAATCACCTGGAAACAGGTTTGTGCGTTGCGAAGGGGCAGGTTGTTTTAGATAATTAAGCCACGCTAACGAGCGAAGACGTGCCCCCCCCCCACACACACCTCCTTTTTGATTTTCAGAGTACAGAGCAGTTCTTCTAAATGCCTGCATGCAGATAGTAGTGCTGTGTGTAGTGCAGTTTGGAGAGTAGTGCTGTGTGTAGTGCAGTGTGTAGTGCAGTTTGGGGAGAGTAGTGCTGTGTGTAGTGCAGTGTGTAGTGCAGTTTGGAGAGAGTAGTGCTGTGTGTAGTGCAGTTTGGAGAGAGTAGTGCTGTGTGTAGTGCAGTTTGGAGAGAGTAGTGCTGTGTGTAGTGCAGTTTGGGGAGAGTAGTGCTGTGTGTAGTGCAGTTTGGGGAGAGTAGTGCTGTGTGTAGTGCAGTTTGGGGAGAGTAGTGCTGTGTGTAGTGCAGTTTGGAGAGTAGTGCAGTGTGTAGTGCAGTTTGGGGAGAGTAGTGCTGTGTGTAGTGCAGTGTGTAGTGCAGTTTGGAGAGAGTAGTGCTGTGTGTAGTGCAGTTTGGAGAGAGTAGTGCTGTGTGTAGTGCAGTTTGGAGAGAGTAGTGCTGTATGTAGTGCAGTTTGGGGAGAGTAGTGCTGTGTGTAGTGCAGTTTGGGGAGAGTAGTGCTGTGTGTAGTGCAGTTTGGGGAGAGTAGTGCTGTGTGTAGTGCAGTTTGGGGAGAGTAGTGCTGTGTGTAGTGCAGTTTGGGGAGAGTAGTGCTGTGTGTAGTGCAGTTTGGAGAGTAGTGCTGTGTGTAGTGCAGTTTGGAGAGAGTAGTGCTGTGTGTAGTGCAGTTTGGAGAGTAGTGCTGTGTGTAGTGCAGTTTGGAGAGTAGTGCTGTGTGTAGTGCAGTTTGGAGAGTAGTGCTGTGTGTAGTGCAGTTTGGGGAGAGTAGTGCTGTGTGTAGTGCAGTTTGGAGAGTAGTGCTGTGTGTAGTGCAGTTTGGAGAGTAGTGCTGTGTGTAGTGCAGTTTGGAGAGAGTGGTGCAGTTTGGGGAGAGTGGTGCAGTTTGGGGAGAGTGGTGCAGTTTGGGGAGAGTAGTGCAGTGTGTAGTGCAGTTTGGGGAGAGTAGTGCAGTGTGTGGTGCAGTTTGGGGAGAGTAGTGCAGTGTGTGGTGCAGTTTGGGGAGAGTAGTGCTGTGTGTAGTGCAGTTTGGAGAGTAGTGCTGTGTGTAGTGCAGTTTGGGGAGTAGTGCTGTGTGTAGTGCAGTTTGGAGAGTAGTGCTGTGTGTAGTGCAGTTTGGAGAGTAGTGCTGTGTGTAGTGCTGTGTGTAGTGCAGTTTGGGGAGAGTAGTGCTGTGTGTAGTGCAGTTTGGGGAGAGTAGTGCTGTGTGTAGTGCAGTTTGGAGAGTAGTGCTGTGTGTAGTGCAGTTTGGAGAGTAGTGCTGTGTGTAGTTCAGTTTGGAGAGTAGTGCTGTGTGTAGTGCAGTTTGGAGAGTAGTGCTGTGTGTAGTGCAGTTTGGAGAGTAGTGCTGTGTGTAGTGCAGTTTGGAGAGTAGTGCTGTGTGTAGTGCAGTTTGGAGAGAGTGGTGCAGTTTGGGGAGAGTGGTGCAGTTTGGGGAGAGTAGTGCAGTTTGGGGAGAGTGGTGCAGTTTGGGGAGAGTAGTGCAGTGTGTAGTGCAGTTTGGGGAGAGTAGTGCTGTGTGTAGTGCAGTTTGGGGAGAGTGGTGCAGTTTGGGGAGAGTAGTGCTGTGTGTAGTGCAGTTTGGAGAGTAGTGCTGTGTGTAGTGCAGTTTGGGGAGAGTAGTGCTGTGTGTAGTGCAGTTTGGAGAGTAGTGCTGTGTGTAGTGCATTTTGGAGAGTAGTGCTGTGTGTAGTTCAGTTTGGAGAGTAGTGCTGTGTGTAGTGCAGTTTGGAGAGAGTAGTGCTGTGTGTAGTGCAGTTTGGAGAGAGTAGTGCTGTGTGTAGTGCAGTTTGGAGAGAGTGGTGCAGTTTGGGGAGAGTAGTGCAGTTTGGGGAGAGTGGTGCAGTTTGGGGAGAGTAGTGCAGTTTGGGGAGAGTGGTGCAGTGTGTAGTGCAGTTTGGAGAGTAGTGCTGTGTGTAGTGCAGTTTGGAGAGTAGTGCTGTGTGTAGTTCAGTTTGGGGAGAGTAGTGCTGTGTGTAGTGCAGTTTGGGGAGTAGTGCTGTGTGTAGTGCAGTTTGGAGAGTAGTGCTGTGTGTAGTGCAGTTTGGAGAGTAGTGCTGTGTGTAGTGCAGTTTGGGGAGAGTAGTGCTGTGTGTAGTGCAGTGCTGTGTGTAGTGCAGTTTGGGGAGAGTAGTGCTGTGTGTAGTGCAGTTTGGGGAGAGTAGTGCTGTGTGTAGTGCAGTTTGGAGAGTAGTGCTGTGTGTAGTGCAGTTTGGAGAGTAGTGCTGTGTGTAGTTCAGTTTGGAGAGTAGTGCTGTGTGTAGTGCAGTTTGGAGAGTAGTGCTGTGTGTAGTGCAGTTTGGAGAGTAGTGCTGTGTGTAGTGCAGTTTGGAGAGTAGTGCTGTGTGGAGAGTAGTGCTGTGTGTAGTGCAGTTTGGAGAGTAGTGCTGTGTGTAGTGCAGTTTGGAGAGTAGTGCTGTGTGTAGTGCAGTTTGGAGAGAGTAGTGCTGTGTGTGGTGCAGTTTGGGGAGAGTAGTGCTGTGTGTAGTGCAGTTTGGGGAGAGTAGTGCTGTGTGTAGTGCAGTTTCGGGAGAGTAGTGCTGTGTGTAGTGCAGTTTGGGGAGAGTAGTGTTGTGTGTAGTGCAGTTTGGAGAGTAGTGCTGTGTGTAGTGCAGTTTGGAGAGAGTAGTGCTGTGTGTAGTGCAGTTTGGAGAGTAGTGCAGTTTGGAGAGTAGTGCTGTGTGTAGTGCAGTTTGGAGAGTAGTGCTGTGTGTAGTGCAGTTTGGAGAGTAGTGCTGTGTGTAGTGCAGTTTGGGGAGAGTAGTGCTGTGTGTAGTGCAGTTTGGAGAGAGTAGTGCTGTGTGTAGTGCAGTTTGGAGAGAGTAGTGCTGTGTGTAGTGCAGTTTGGAGAGAGTAGTGCTGTGTGTAGTGCAGTTTGGAGAGTAGTGCTGTGTGTAGTGCAGTTTGGAGAGTAGTGCTGTGTGTAGTGCAGTTTGGAGAGTAGTGCTGTGTGTAGTGCAGTTTGGGGAGAGTGGTGCAGTTTGGGGAGAGTGGTGCAGTTTGGGGAGAGTGGTGCAGTTTGGGGAGAGTGGTGCAGTTTGGGGAGAGTAGTGCAGTTTGGGGAGAGTAGTGCAGTTTGGGGAGAGTAGTGCAGTTTGGGGAGAGTGGTGCAGTTTGGGGAGAGTAGTGCAGTGTGTAGTGCAGTTTGGGGAGAGTAGTGCAGTGTGTGGTGCAGTTTGGGGAGAGTAGTGCAGTGTGTGGTGCAGTTTGGGGAGAGTAGTGCTGTGTGTGGTGCAGTTTGGGGAGAGTAGTGCTGTGTGTAGTGCAGTTTGGGGAGAGTAGTGCTGTGTGTAGTGCAGTTTGGGGAGAGTAGTGCTGTGTGTAGTGCAGTTTGGAGAGTAGTGCTGTGTGTAGTGCAGTTTGGGGAGAGTAGTGCTGTGTGTAGTGCAGTTTGGAGAGTAGTGCTGTGTGTAGTGCAGTTTGGAGAGTAGTGCTGTGTGTAGTGCAGTTTGGGGAGAGTAGTGCTGTGTGTAGTTCAGTTTGGAGAGAGTAGTGCTGTGTGTAGTGCAGTTTGGAGAGAGTAGTGCTGTGTGTAGTGCAGTTTGGAGAGAGTAGTGCTGTGTGTAGTGCAGTTTGGAGAGAGTAGTGCTGTGTGTAGTGCAGTTTGGAGAGAGTAGTGCTGTGTGTAGTGCAGTTTGGAGAGAGTAGTGCTGTGTGTAGTGCAGTTTGGAGAGTAGTGCTGTGTGTAGTGCAGTTTGGGGAGAGTAGTGCAGTTTGGAGAGTAGTGCTGTGTGTAGTGCAGTTTGGGGAGAGTAGTGCTGTGTGTAGTGCAGTTTGGGGAGAGTAGTGCTGTGTGTAGTGCAGTTTGGGGAGAGTAGTGCTGTGTGTAGTGCAGTTTGGGGAGAGTAGTGCTGTGTGTAGTGCAGTTTGGGGAGAGTAGTGCTGTGTGTAGTGCAGTTTGGAGAGTAGTGCTGTGTGTAGTGCAGTTTGGAGAGTAGTGCTGTGTGGAGAGTAGTGCTGTGTGTAGTGCAGTTTGGAGAGTAGTGCTGTGTGTAGTGCAGTTTGGAGAGTAGTGCTGTGTGTAGTGCAGTTTGGAGAGAGTAGTGCTGTGTGTGGTGCAGTTTGGGGAGAGTAGTGCTGTGTGTAGTGCAGTTTGGGGAGAGTAGTGCTGTGTGTAGTGCAGTTTGGGGAGAGTAGTGCTGTGTGTAGTGCAGTTTGGGGAGAGTAGTGTTGTGTGTAGTGCAGTTTGGAGAGTAGTGCTGTGTGTAGTGCAGTTTGGAGAGAGTAGTGCTGTGTGTAGTGCAGTTTGGAGAGTAGTGCAGTTTGGAGAGTAGTGCTGTGTGTAGTGCAGTTTGGAGAGTAGTGCTGTGTGTAGTGCAGTTTGGAGAGTAGTGCTGTGTGTAGTGCAGTTTGGGGAGAGTAGTGCTGTGTGTAGTGCAGTTTGGAGAGAGTAGTGCTGTTTGTAGTGCAGTTTGGAGAGAGTAGTGCTGTTTGTAGTGCAGTTTGGAGAGTAGTGCTGTGTGTAGTGCAGTTTGGAGAGTAGTGCTGTGTGTAGTGCAGTTTGGAGAGTTGTGCTGTGTGTAGTGCAGTTTGGAGAGAGTGGTGCAGTTTGGGGAGAGTGGTGCAGTTTGGGGAGAGTAGTGCAGTTTGGGGAGAGTAGTGCAGTTTGGGGAGAGTGGTGCAGTTTGGGGAGAGTAGTGCAGTGTTTAGTGCAGTTTGGGGAGAGTAGTGCAGTGTGTGGTGCAGTTTGGGGAGAGTAGTGCTGTGTGTAGTGCAGTTTGGGGAGAGTAGTGCTGTGTGTAGTGCAGTTTGGAGAGTAGTGCCGTGTGTAGTGCAGTTTGGGGAGAGTAGTGCTGTGTGTAGTGCAGTTTGGAGAGTAGTGCTGTGTGTAGTGCAGTTTGGGGAGAGTAGTGCTGTGTGTAGTGCAGTTTGGAGAGAGTAGTGCTGTGTGTAGTGCAGTTTGGAGAGAGTAGTGCTGTGTGTAGTGCAGTTTGGGGAGAGTGGTGCTGTGTGTAGTTCAGTTTGGAGAGAGTAGTGCTGTGTGTAGTTCAGTTTGGAGAGAGTAGTGCTGTGTGTAGTTCAGTTTGGAGAGAGTAGTGCTGTGTGTAGTGCAGTTTGGAGAGTAGTGCTGTGTGTAGTGCAGTTTGGAGAGTAGTGATGTGTGTAGTGCAGTTTGGGGAGAGTAGTGCTGTGTGTAGTGCAGTTTGGGGAGAGTAGTGCTGTGTGTAGTGCAGTTTGGAGAGTAGTGCTGTGTGTAGTGCAGTTTGGAGAGAGTAGTGCTGTGTGTAGTGCAGTTTGGAGAGTAGTGCAGTTTGGAGAGTAGTGCTGTGTGTAGTGCAGTTTGGAGAGTAGTGCTGTGTGTAGTGCAGTTTGGAGAGTAGTGCTGTGTGTAGTGCAGTTTGGGGAGAGTAGTGCTGTGTGTAGTGCAGTTTGGAGAGAGTAGTGCTGTGTGTAGTGCAGTTTGGAGAGTAGTGCTGTGTGTAGTGCAGTTTGGAGAGTAGTGCTGTGTGTAGTGCAGTTTGGAGAGTAGTGCTGTGTGTAGTGCAGTTTGGAGAGTGGTGCAGTTTGGGGAGAGTGGTGCAGTTTGGGGAGAGTAGTGCAGTTTGGGGAGAGTAGTGCAGTTTGGGGAGAGTGGTGCAGTTTGGGGAGAGTAGTGCAGTGTGTAGTGCAGTTTGGGGAGAGTAGTGCAGTGTGTAGTGCAGTTTGGGGAGAGTAGTGCAGTGTTTAGTGCAGTTTGGGGAGAGTAGTGCAGTGTGTGGTGCAGTTTGGGGAGAGTAGTGCTGTGTGTGGTGCAGTTTGGGGAGAGTAGTGCTGTGTGTAGTGCAGTTTGGGGAGAGTAGTGCTGTGTGTAGTGCAGTTTGGAGAGTAGTGCTGTGTGTAGTGCAGTTTGGAGAGAGTAGTGCTGTGTGTAGTGCAGTTTGGAGAGAGTAGTGCTGTGTGTAGTGCAGTTTGGAGAGTAGTGCTGTGTGTAGTGCAGTTTGGAGAGTAGTGCTGTGTGTAGTGCAGTTTGGGGAGAGTAGTGCAGTTTGGAGAGTAGTGCTGTGTGTAGTGCAGTTTGGGGAGAGTAGTGCTGTGTGTAGTGCAGTTTGGGGAGAGTAGTGCTGTGTGTAGTGCAGTTTGGAGAGTAGTGCTGTGTGTAGTGCAGTTTGGAGAGTAGTGCTGTGTGTAGTTCAGTTTGGAGAGTAGTGCTGTGTGTAGTGCAGTTTGGAGAGTAGTGCTGTGTGTAGTGCAGTTTGGAGAGTAGTGCTGTGTGTAGTGCAGTTTGGAGAGAGTGGTGCAGTTTGGGGAGAGTGGTGCAGTTTGGGGAGAGTAGTGCAGTTTGGGGAGAGTGGTGCAGTTTGGGGAGAGTAGTGCAGTGTGTAGTGCAGTTTGGGGAGAGTAGTGCTGTGTGTAGTGCAGTTTGGGGAGAGTAGTGCTGTGTGTAGTGCAGTTTGGGGAGAGTAGTGCAGTTTGGGGAGAGTAGTGCAGTTTGGGGAGAGTGGTGCAGTTTAGGGAGAGTGGTGCAGTTTGGGGAGTGGTGCAGTTTGGGGAGAGTGGTGCAGTTTGGGGAGAGTGGTGCAGTTTGGGGAGAGTGGTGCAGTTTGGGGAGAGTGGTGCAGTTTAGGGAGAGTGGTGCAGTTTGGGGAGAGTGGTGCAGTTTGGGGAGAGTAGTGCTGTGTGTGGTGTAGTTTGGGGAGAGTAGTGCTGTGTGTAGTGCAGTTTGGGGAGAGTAGTGCTGTGTGTAGTGCAGTTTGGGGAGAGTAGTGCTGTGTGTAGTGCAGTTTGGGGAGAGTAGTGCTGTGTGTAGTGCAGTTTGGGGAGAGTAGTGCTGTGTGTAGTGCAGTTTGGGGAGAGTAGTGCTGTGTGTAGTGCAGTTTGGGGAGAGTAGTGCTGTGTGTAGTGCAGTTTGGGGAGAGTGGTGCAGTTTGGGGAGAGTGGTGCAGTTTGGGGAGAGTGGTGCAGTTCGGGGAGAGTGGTGCAGTTTGGGGAGAGTGGTGCAGTTTGGGGAGAGTGGTGCAGTTTGGGGAGAGTGGTGCAGTTTGGGGAGAGTGGTGCAGTTTGGGGAGAGTAGTGCAGTGTGTGGTGCAGTTTGGGGAGAGTAGTGCTGTGTGTAGTGCAGTTTGGGGAGAGTAGTGCTGTGTGTAGTGCAGTTTGGAGAGAGTAGTGCTGTGTGTAGTGCAGTTTGGGGAGAGTAGTGCTGTGTGTAGTGCAGTTTGGGGAGAGTAGTGCTGTGTGTAGTGCAGTTTGGAGAGTATTGCTGTGTGTAGTGCAGTTTGGAGAGTAGTGCTGTGTGTAGTGCAGTTTGGAGAGTAGTGCTGTGTGTAGTGCAGTTTGGGGAGAGTAGTGCTGTGTGTAGTGCAGTTTGGGGAGAGTAGTGCTGTGTGTAGTGCAGTTTGGGGAGAGTAGTGCTGTGTGTAGTGCAGTTTGGGGAGAGTAGTGCTGTGTGTAGTGCAGCTTGGGGAGAGTAGTGCTGTGTGTAGTGCAGTTTGGGGAGAGTAGTGCAGTTTGGAGAGTAGTGCAGTTTGGGGAGAGTAGTGCTGTGTGTAGTGCAGTTTGGAGAGAGTAGTGCTGTGTGTAGTGCAGTTTGGAGAGAGTAGTGCTGTGTGTAGTGCAGTTTGGGGAGAGTAGTGCTGTGTGTAGTGCAGTTTGGGGAGAGTAGTGCTGTGTGTAGTGCAGTTTGGGGAGAGTAGTGCTGTGTGTAGTGCAGTTTGGGGAGAGTAGTGCTGTGTGTAGTGCAGTTTGGGGAGAGTAGTGCAGTTTGGGGAGAGTAGTGCAGTTTGGGGAGAGTAGTGCAGTTTGGGGAGAGTAGTGCAGTTTGGAGAGTAGTGCAGTTTGGAGAGTAGTGCAGTGTGGAGAGAGTAGTGCAGTTTGAAGAGTAGTGCAGTTTGGAGAGAGTAGTGCAGTTTGAAGAGTAGTGCAGTTTGAAGAGTAGTGCAGTTTGGAGAGAGTAGGGCAGTGTGTAGTGCAGTTTGGAGATTAGTGCAGTTTGGAGAGAGTAGTGCAGTTTGGAGATTAGTGCAGTTTGGAGAGAGTAGGGCAGTTTGGAGATTAGTGCAGTTTGGAGAGAGTAGGGCAGTGTGTAGTGCAGTTTGGAGATTAGTGCAGTTTGGAGAGAGTAGTGCAGTTTGGAGATTAGTGCAGTTTGGAGAGAGTAGTGCAGTTTGGAGATTAGTGCAGTTTGGAGAGAGTAGGGCAGTGTGTAGTGCAGTTTGGAGATTAGTGCAGTTTGGAGAGAGTAGGGCAGTGTGTAGTGCAGTTTGGGGAGAGTGGTGCAGTTTGGGGAGAGTGGTGCAGTTTGGGGAGAGTGGTGCAGTTTAGGGAGAGTGGTGCAGTTTGGGGAGAGTGGTGCAGTTTGGGGAGAGTAGTGCTGTGTGTGGTGTAGTTTGGGGAGAGTAGTGCTGTGTGTAGTGCAGTTTGGGGAGAGTAGTGCTGTGTGTAGTGCAGTTTGGGGAGAGTAGTGCTGTGTGTAGTGCAGTTTGGGGAGAGTAGTGCTGTGTGTAGTGCAGTTTGGGGAGAGTAGTGCTGTGTGTAGTGCAGTTTGGGGAGAGTAGTGCTGTGTGTAGTGCAGTTTGGGGAGAGTAGTGCTGTGTGTAGTGCAGTTTGGGGAGAGTGGTGCAGTTTGGGGAGAGTGGTGCAGTTTGGGGAGAGTGGTGCAGTTTGGGGAGAGTGGTGCAGTTTGGGGAGAGTGGTGCAGTTTGGGGAGAGTGGTGCAGTTTGGGGAGAGTGGTGCAGTTTGGGGAGAGTGGTGCAGTGTGTGGTGCAGTTTGGGGAGAGTAGTGCTGTGTGTAGTGCAGTTTGGGGAGAGTAGTGCTGTGTGTAGTGCAGTTTGGAGAGAGTAGTGCTGTGTGTAGTGCAGTTTGGGGAGAGTAGTGCTGTGTGTAGTGCAGTTTGGAGAGTAGTGCTGTGTGTAGTGCAGTTTGGAGAGTAGTGCTGTGTGTAGTGCAGTTTGGAGAGTAGTGCTGTGTGTAGTGCAGTTTGGAGAGTAGTGCTGTGTGTAGTGCAGTTTGGGGAGAGTAGTGCTGTGTGTAGTGCAGTTTGGGGAGAGTAGTGCTGTGTGTAGTGCAGTTTGGGGAGAGTAGTGCTGTGTGTAGTGCAGTTTGGGGAGAGTAGTGCTGTGTGTAGTGCAGCTTGGGGAGAGTAGTGCTGTGTGTAGTGCAGTTTGGGGAGAGTAGTGCAGTTTGGAGAGTAGTGCAGTTTGGGGAGAGTAGTGCTGTGTGTAGTGCAGTTTGGAGAGAGTAGTGCTGTGTGTAGTGCAGTTTGGAGAGAGTAGTGCTGTGTGTAGTGCAGTTTGGGGAGAGTAGTGCTGTGTGTAGTGCAGTTTGGGGAGAGTAGTGCTGTGTGTAGTGCAGTTTGGGGAGAGTAGTGCTGTGTGTAGTGCAGTTTGGGGAGAGTAGTGCTGTGTGTAGTGCAGTTTGGGGAGAGTAGTGCAGTTTGGGGAGAGTAGTGCAGTTTGGAGAGTAGTGCAGTTTGGAGAGTAGTGCAGTGTGGAGAGAGTAGTGCAGTTTGAAGAGTAGTGCAGTTTGGAGAGAGTAGGGCAGTGTGTAGTGCAGTTTGGAGATTAGTGCAGTTTGGAGAGAGTAGTGCAGTTTGGAGATTAGTGCAGTTTGGAGAGAGTAGGGCAGTTTGGAGATTAGTGCAGTTTGGAGAGAGTAGGGCAGTGTGTAGTGCAGTTTGGAGATTAGTGCAGTTTGGAGAGAGTAGTGCAGTTTGGAGATTAGTGCAGTTTGGAGAGAGTAGTGCAGTTTGGAGATTAGTGCAGTTTGGAGAGAGTAGGGCAGTGTGTAGTGCAGTTTGGAGATTAGTGCAGTTTGGAGAGAGTAGGGCAGTGTGTAGTGCAGTTTGGGGAGAGTAGTGCTGTGTGTAGTGCAGTTTGGGGAGAGTAGTGCTGTGTGTAGTGCAGTTTGGAGAGAGTAGTGCTGTGTGTAGTGCAGTTTGGGGAGAGTAGTGCTGTGTGTAGTGCAGTTTGGGGAGAGTAGTGCTGTGTGTAGTGCAGTTTGGAGAGTAGTGCTGTGTGTAGTGCAGTTTGGAGAGTAGTGCTGTGTGTAGTGCAGTTTGGGGAGAGTAGTGCTGTGTGTAGTGCAGTTTGGGGAGAGTAGTGCTGTGTGTAGTGCAGTTTGGGGAGAGTAGTGCTGTGTGTAGTGCAGTTTGGGGAGAGTAGTGCTGTGTGTAGTGCAGCTTGGGGAGAGTAGTGCTGTGTGTAGTGCAGTTTGGGGAGAGTAGTGCAGTTTGGAGAGTAGTGCAGTTTGGGGAGAGTAGTGCTGTGTGTAGTGCAGTTTGGAGAGAGTAGTGCTGTGTGTAGTGCAGTTTGGAGAGAGTAGTGCTGTGTGTAGTGCAGTTTGGGGAGAGTAGTGCTGTGTGTAGTGCAGTTTGGGGAGAGTAGTGCTGTGTGTAGTGCAGTTTGGGGAGAGTAGTGCTGTGTGTAGTGCAGTTTGGGGAGAGTAGTGCTGTGTGTAGTGCAGTTTGGGGAGAGTAGTGCTGTGTGTAGTGCAGTTTGGGGAGAGTAGTGCAGTTTGGGGAGAGTAGTGCAGTTTGGAGAGTAGTGCAGTTTGGAGAGTAGTGCAGTGTGGAGAGAGTAGTGCAGTTTGAAGAGTAGTGCAGTTTGAAGAGTAGTGCAGTTTGGAGAGAGTAGGGCAGTGTGTAGTGCAGTTTGGAGATTAGTGCAGTTTGGAGAGAGTAGTGCAGTTTGGAGATTAGTGCAGTTTGGAGAGAGTAGGGCAGTTTGGAGATTAGTGCAGTTTGGAGAGAGTAGGGCAGTGTGTAGTGCAGTTTGGAGATTAGTGCAGTTTGGAGAGAGTAGTGCAGTTTGGAGATTAGTGCAGTTTGGAGAGAGTAGTGCAGTTTGGAGATTAGTGCAGTTTGGAGAGAGTAGGGCAGTGTGTAGTGCAGTTTGGAGATTAGTGCAGTTTGGAGAGAGTAGGGCAGTGTGTAGTGCAGTTTGGGGAGTAGTGCTGTGTGTAGTGCAGTTTGGGGAGAGTAGTGCTGTGTGTAGTGCAGTTTGGGGAGAGTAGTGCAGTTTGGAGAGTAGTGCAGTTTGGAGAGTAGTGCAGTGTGGAGAGAGTAGTGCAGTTTGAAGAGTAGTGCAGTTTGGAGAGAGTAGGGCAGTGTGTAGTGCAGTTTGGAGATTAGTGCAGTTTGGAGAGAGTAGTGCAGTTTGGAGATTAGTGCAGTTTGGAGAGAGTAGGGCAGTGTGTAGTGCAGATTGGAGATTAGTGCAGATTGGAGATTAGTGCAGTTTGGAGATTAGTGCAGTTTGCAGAGAGTAGTGCAGTTTGGAGAGTAGGGCAGTGTGTAGTGCAGTTTGGAGATTAGTGCAGTTTGGAGAGAGTAGTGCAGTTTGGAGATTAGTGCAGTTTGGAGAGAGTAGGGCAGTGTGTAGTGCAGTTTGGAGATTAGTGCAGTTTGGAGAGAGTAGGGCAGTGTGTAGTGCAGTTTGGAGATTAGTGCAGTTTGGAGATTAGTGCAGTTTGGAGAGAGTAGGGCAGTGTGTAGTGCAGTTTGGAGATTAGTGCAGTTTGGAGAGAGTAGTGCAGTTTGGAGATTAGTGCAGTTTGGAGAGAGTAGGGCAGTGTGTAGTGCAGTTTGGAGATTAGTGCAGTTTGGAGATTAGTGCAGTTTGGAGATTAGTGCAGTTTGGAGAGAGTAGTGCAGTTTGGAGAGTAGTACAGTGCATCGTGTAGTGCTGTTTTTGAGAGAGTAGTGCAGTTTGAGTAGTGCATCAGTGAGTATGCAAACAAGCAGAGTGGGAGCCAGGAGCTGAGTTGAGCCTGAACAGTGCCTGGGGACTTGGGACTGAACTTCTGAGCCTTCTGCTGTGTATTCAGACTGCCTGCTTGAATCATGACCCAGTATGATCTATCTTACAATGTGATAGAGAGAGAGAGTAGTTATTTTTGATGTAAGCAGTTTTTCAGCCCTCCTACCCTCGGACTGATTTTGCTACCATGACCAGCTAGTGATACAGAAATAGTTTAGACCCTCAGGTCTCGGACGGCTGTTGTGCGAACTGAAACATCCTCTGTTACAGGATGATGGAGACCTTGGTCTTAGACAGCTTTTTAACAGAGAGACTAGCTTCACATCCAGGCGGCTCCCAGGTTGATGCATGGTGCCTTGGGAAGCTGTGATCGATAATGGAACCTAGTTATTTTATGCACCAGTGGGCATCTATCTACTGTAGACGAAGGATGGCTCAATTACCAGCTTTGTGTAATTACATCGTTTTAGATTGTACAGGGGCTAGCCATCAGCGGAACGTGTGATCAGTCCCGTCTGTTGTCGTTGTTAAAACATGCCTGTCCTTCACCCTCTCTATCCCCCCCTCTCTCTATCCACCCTCAACCCCTCTCTCTATCCCCCTCTCTCTATTCCCCCCTCTCTCTATCCACTCTCTCTATCCCCCCTCTCTCTATCCACTCTCTCTATGACCCCTCTCTATCACACCTTCAGTGAAAAACACTGGGCCAAGTAATTGACTATAGCCTGCTTATCTGGAGGCACTTGTCATAGAAGATGGAAGGCTATTGTGTCCACATCCTGAGGCCTCCCCTGCTCCCTCTGCTGGTACACTGTGACACTCCAGTCTATCCAGCAGTACGCTCTGTCTTCATCATTTATTCCCCCAGAAGCCCCTATTTATTGTGAAACCAGATCATTGCTAGCGACCATTGCCTAATGTTGGCACAATAAATATTTTCTGAGCGTGAACCTTGACCTTCCTCTTGTCTCCCTCCTATAAGAGCGTACCATTGCCAGACACGAGGTGAGGGAGGTGGAGCAGCGCCACACCCAAGATGGCGTACGGGACACGCCGCCGCTGGCTGAGGCAGAGGACGTGGTTATCATATATAACAGAGTGCCCAAGACGGCGAGCACGTCGTTCACCAACATCGCCTACGACCTTTGTGGAAAGAACCACTTCCACGTTTTGCACATCAACACCACCAAGAACAATCCTGTCATGTCCTTACAAGACCAGGTGAGAACAAAGCTGACACCTGCCACTTTATAAACACACCTGCCACTTTATAAACACACCTGCCACTTTATAAACACTCCTACAACGAGACGCATCCACCAGCATTTAGAAACAGGAGGTATTAAGTAGGAGTGATGTCAGCCTGATTTGGAAGGAATTCGGCATGTACTGTTTTCAGACGTCTTTTTGAATACATTTCAAAAATATAATTTTCTAGTAGCCACGACAGTACTCATTTAAGGATTTGTTGGGGAAACCTGAATACAAATCTGTCTCCTTAGCCCTCCGGCACTTATTGACCCTTGTATTGCCTCATCAAGCACCTGGTCAGAGAAACAGTCTGGCTGTGTCCTCCACAGCCCTGACGTGTTTAGTCTGGTCTGGCTGTGTCCTCCACGGCCCTGACGTGTTTAGTCTGGTCTGGCTGTGTCCTCCACGGCCCTGACGTGTTTAGTCTGGCTGTGTCCTCCACGGCCCTGACGTGTTTAGTCTGGCTGTGTGCATTTGTATTCCTGACTGTCACTGTGACTCCTGTTGAGAACACAGAGAACGAGCAGAAGGAATGCTTTGGAGCCTCTGGCTAGAGCCGTGATGGTGTTAGTTCTGTCCGCTCCTCTGCCCTGCCAAGGTAATAACCTGTCTGTTCTCACAGCGGTCTCTTCCCTGTGCAGACGATACGACATGGGTGGGGAGAATCTGAGCATTGTTAAATGTCACCTAGATAGATGAGAGAAACTCGTAGCCACAAGGGACTGTAGTGTGGATTGCACATAAATCCAATCTCTCCACATAAATGTGATCTTTGATGTTCTTTTTAAACTTATCTGTTTGGATAAGAGTGTTACCCCAAAATAAGAAATGGGAAAATGGGGAACGTTAACAAAACCTTTCAGTTTGAAGAAGATGATGTTAATGGAGACAGGAAGGAAGTTGTATGTTTTTAGCTTTATTTAACTAGGCAAGTCAGTTAAGAACAAATTATTATTCACACTGACTGCCTAGGAACAGTGGGTTAACTGCCTTGTTCAGGGGGGCAGAACGACAGATTTTCGCCTTGTCAGCTCGGGGGATTCAATCTTACAACCTTTTCAGTTACAAGTCCAACGCTCTAAACCACTAGGCTACCCTGCCACTCTAATGTACTTGTCCTCGTGTCTGTGTCAGACATGGATAACAAACTAATCAGCTTGTGTGATTTAGGACTCTTGATTTGTGCTTCCAGGTGCGCTTTGTCCGAAACGTGACGTCCTGGAGAGCGATGAAGCCTGGGTTCTACCACGGACATGTGGCTTTCCTCGACTTCTCCAAGTAAAACTCTCCACAACATTCTTTACTTAAACGATATCCAGATGAGTAACAAACACATTTTATATGACACATGAACAAGGTCTTGACTTGGTGCTTTTATTTATTTAGTTACTGATGTAGACTTTTTTTTTTTGCTGCTCTCATCGCTTGTATACTTCTCCTACTGTGGGATTCATCTTTGCTCTTCATTTTCTCAAAATGGCTGCTGCCACCATGTGGCTGAAAGTGGAACTAGTCCTGTATTTGTGAAATGCATTGGGTGTGAATCAAAAGCTCCAAAGAAGTTCAGCTATTCTTTTAGCAGTTCACTTCTAACTGTTGTGATGAGGCGTTCCCCTAACTGTTGTCATTAGGTGTTCCCCTAACTGTTGTGATGAGGTGTTCCCCTAACTGTTGTGATGAGGTGTTCCCCTAACTGTTGTGATGAGGTGTTCCCCTAACTGTTGTGATGAGGTGTTCCCCTAACTGTTGTGATGAGGTGTTCCCCTAACTGTTGTCATTAGGTGTTCCCCTAACTGTTGTCATTAGGTGTTCCCCTAACTGTTGTGATGAGGTGTTCCCCTAACTGTTGTCATTAGGTGTTCCCCTAACTGTTGTCATTAGGTGTTCCCCTAACTGTTGTGATTAGGTGTTCCCCTAACTGTTGTCATTAGGTGTTCCCCTAACTGTTGTCATTAGGTGTTCCCCTAACTGTTGTCATTAGGTGTTCCCCTAACTGTTGTCATTAGGTGTTCCCCTAACTGTTGTCATTAGGTGTTCCCCTAACTGTTGTCATTAGGTGTTCCCCTAACTGTTGTCATTAGGTGTTCCCCTAACTGTTGTCATTAGGTGTTCCCCTAACTGTTGTCATTAGGTGTTCCCCTAACTGTTGTCATTAGGTGTTCCCCTAACTGTTGTCATTAGGTGTTCCCCTAACTGTTGTGATGATGTGTTCCCCTAACTGTTGTCATTAGGTGTTCCCCTAACTGTTGTCATTAGGTGTTCCCCTAACTGTTGTCATTAGGTGTTCCCCTAACTGTTGTCATTAGGTGTTCCCCTAACTGTTGTCATTAGGTGTTCCCCTAACTGTTGTGATGAGGTGTTCCCCTAACTGTTGTCATTAGGTGTTCCCCTAACTGTTGTCATTAGGTGTTCCCCTAACTGTTGTCATTAGGTGTTCCCCTAACTGTTGTCATTAGGTGTTCCCCTAACTGTTGTCATTAGGTGTTCCCCTAACTGTTGTCATTAGGTGTTCCCCTAACTGTTGTCATTAGGTGTTCCCCTAACTGTTGTCATTAGGTGTTCCCCTAACTGTTGTCATTAGGTGTTCCCCTAACTGTTGTCCTTAGGTGTTCCCCTAACTGTTGTCATTAGGTGTTCCCCTAACTGTTGTCATTAGGTGTTCCCCTAACTGTTGTCATTAGGTGTTCCCCTAACTGTTGTCATTAGGTGTTCCCCTAACTGTTGTCATTAGGTGTTCCCCTAACTGTTGTCATTAGGTGTTCCCCTAACTGTTGTCATTAGGTGTTCCCCTAACTGTTGTCATTAGGTGTTCCCCTAACTGTTGTCATTAGGTGTTCCCCTAACTGTTGTGATGAGGTGTTCCCCTAACTGTTGTCATTAGGTGTTCCCCTAACTGTTGTGATGAGGTGTTCCCCTAACTGTTGTCATTAGGTGTTCCCCTAACTGTTGTCATTAGGTGTTCCCCTAACTGTTGTGATGAGGTGTTCCCCTAACTGTTGTCATTAGGTGTTCCCCTAACTGTTGTCATTAGGTGTTCCCCTAACTGTTGTGATGAGGTGTTCCCCTAACTGTTGTCATTAGGTGTTCCCCTAACTGTTGTCATTAGGTGTTCCCCTAACTGTTGTCATTAGGTGTTCCCCTAACTGTTGTCATTAGGTGTTCCCCTAACTGTTGTCCTTAGGTGTTCCCCTAACTGTTGTCATTAGGTGTTCCCCTAACTGTTGTCATTAGGTGTTCCCCTAACTGTTGTCATTAGGTGTTCCCCTAACTGTTGTCATTAGGTGTTCCCCTAACTGTTGTCATTAGGTGTTCCCCTAACTGTTGTCATTAGGTGTTCCCCTAACTGTTGTCATTAGGTGTTCCCCTAACTGTTGTCCTTAGGTGTTCCCCTAACTGTTGTCATTAGGGACAGGTACACCACTGTAACGTTTGGGGTCACTTAGAAATGTTCTTGTTTTTGAAAGAAAAGCACATCTTTTGTCTAGTTAAAATAACATCAAATTAATCAGAAATACAGTGTAGACATTGTTAATGGAGAACAGCTGTGCAGCGATGCTCCCCATCCAACCTGGCAGAGCTTGAGAGGATCTGCAGAGAAGAATGGGAGAAACTCCCCAAATACAGGTGTGCCAAGCTTGTAGCGTCATACCCAAGAAGACTCAAGGCTGTAATCGCTGCCAAAGGTGCTTCAACAAAGTATTGAGTAAAGGGTCTGAATACATATGGAAATGTCATATTTCAGTTTTTATTTTTTATACATTTTCAAACATTTCATTTGCTTTGTCATTATGGAGTATTGTGTGTAGATTTGAGGGGGAAAAAACTATTTCATAATTTTTAGAATAAGGCTGTAACGTAACAAAATGTGGGAAAAGTGTAGGGATCTTCTTACTTTCCGAATGCACTATATACTCCTAACTATTGTGATTTAGGTACAGGTATATTCCTAACTATTGTGATTTAGGTACAGGTCTTCTCCTAACTATTGTGATTAGGTACAGGTATATTCCTAACTATTGTGATTAGGTACAGGTACAGTGCCTTGCGAAAGTATTCGGCCCCCTTGAACTTTGCGACCTTTTGCCACATTTCAGGCTTCAAACATAAAGATATAAAACTGTATTTTTTTGTGAAGAATCAACAACAAGTGGGACACAATCATGAAGTGGAACGACATTTATTGGACATTTCAAACTTTTTTAACAAATCAAAAACTGAAAAATTGGGCGTGCAAAATTATTCAGCCCCTTTACTTTCAGTGCAGCAAACTCTCTCCAGAAGTTCAGTGAGGATCGCTGAATGATCCAATGTTGACCTAAATGACGAATGATGATAAATACAATCCACCTGTGTGTAATCAAGTCTCCGTATAAATGCACCTGCACTGTGATAGTCTCAGAGGTCCGTCAAAAGCGCAGAGAGCATCATGAAGAACAAGGAACACACCAGGCAGGTCCGAGATACTGTTGTGAAGAAGTTTAAAGCCGGATTTGGATACAAAAAGATTTCCCAAGCTTTAAACATCCCAAGGAGCACTGTGCAAGCGATAATATTGAAATGGAAGTAGTATCAGACCACTGCAAATCTACCAAGACCTGGCCGTCCCTCTAAACTTTCAGCTCATACAAGGAGAAGACTGATCAGAGATGCAGCCAAGAGGCCCATGATCACTCTGGATGAACTGCAGAGATCTACAGCTGAGGTGGGAGACTCTGTCCATAGGACAACAATCAGTCGTATATTGCACAAATCTGGCCTTTATGGAAGAGTGGCAAGAAGAAAGCCATTTCTTAAAGATATCCATAAAAAGTGTTGGTTAAAGTTTGCCACAAGCCACCTGGGAGACACACCAAACATGTGGAAGAAGGTGCTCTGGTCAGATGAAACCAAAATTGAACTTTTTGGCAACAATGCAAAACGTTATGTTTGGCGTAAAAGCAACACAGCTGAACACACCATCCCCACTGTCAAACATGGTGGTGGCAGCATCATGGTTTGGGCCTGCTTTTCTTCAGCAGGGACAGGGAAGATGGTTAAAATTGATGGGAAGATGGATGGAGCCAAATACAGGACCATTCTGGAAGAAAACCTGATGGAGTCTGCAAAAGACCTGAGCCTGGGACGGAGATTTGTCTTCCAACAAGACAATGATCCAAAACATAAAGCAAACTCTACAATGGAATGGTTCAAAAATAAACATATCCAGGTGTTAGAATGGCCAAGTCAAAGTCCAGACCTGAATCCAATCGAGAATCTGTGGAAAGAACTGAAAACTGCTGTTCACAAATGCTCTCCATCCAACCTGACTGAGCTCGAGCTGTTTTGCAAGGAGGAATGGGAAACAATTTCAGTCTCTCGATGTGCAAAACTGATAGAGACATATCCCAAGCGACTTACAGCTGTAATCGCAGCAAAAGGTGGCGCTACAAAGTATTAACTTAAGGGGGCTGAATCATTTTGCACGCCCAATTTTTCAGTTTTTGATTTGTTAAAAAAGTTTGAAATATCCAATAAATGTCGTTCCACTTCATGATTGTGTCCCACTTGTTGTTGATTCTTCACAAAAAAATACAGTTTTATATCTTTATGTTTGAAGCCTGAAATGTGGCAAAAGGTCGCAAAGTTCAAGGGGGCCGAATACTTTCGCAAGGCACTGTATATTCGTAACTATTGTGATTAGGTACAGGTATATTCCTAACTATTGTGATTAGGTACAGGTCTTCTAACTTGTGATTAGGTACAGGTCTGCTAACTTGTGATTAGGTACAGGTATACTCCTAACTATTGTGATTAGGTACAGGTATATTCCTAACTATTGTGATTAGGTACAGGTCTTCTCCTAACTATTGTGATTAGGTACAGGTATACTCCTAACTATTGTGATTAGGTACAGGTATACTCCTAACTATTGTGATTAGGTACAGGTCTTCTCCTAACTATTGTGATTAGGTACAGGTATACTCCTAACTATTGTGATTAGGTACAGGTCTGCTAACTTGTGATTAGGTACAGGTATACTCCTAACTATTGTGATTAGGTACAGGTATATTCAGAACTATTGTGATTAGGTACAGGTATATTCCTAACTATTGTGATTAGGTACAGGTCTTCTAACTTGTGATTAGGTACAGGTCTTCTAACTTGTGATTAGGTACAGGTCTTCTCCTAACTATTGTGATTAGGTACAGGTATACTCCTAACTATTGTGATTAGGTACAGGTATATTCAGAACTATTGTGATTAGGTACAGGTCTTCTCCTAACTATTGTGATTAGGTACAGGTATTCTCCTAACTATTGTGATTAGGTACAGGTATATTCATAACTATTGTGATTAGGTACAGGTCTTCTCCTAACTATTTGCCCTCTGATAGGTATGGGGTGAGAGGTAAACCCGTTTACATCAACGTGGTCCGGGACCCCATCCAACGCCTCGTATCTTACTACTACTTCCTGAGGTTTGGAGATGACTACAGGCCTGGCCTTCGACGGAGAAAACAAGGTGACAAAAAGGTATTGTTGTATACATTTACAAACAGTTTTCAATGGTGTTTTAAAATGTCTTATCGCCCTAGTGAGTGTATATAAAGCTCTATTTCTGACGTGTGTGTGTGTGTGTGTGTGTGTGTGTTTTAGACCTTTGATGAGTGTGTGTCAGCAGGTGGTTCTGACTGTGCCTCTGAGAAGCTTTGGCTCCAGATCCCGTTCTTCTGCGGACACTACTCAGAGTGCTGGTGGGTACCAACATGGCTGCCAGTGCTGGGTGGGAGCCAACATGGCTGCCAGTGCTGGGTGGGAGCCAACATGGCTGCCAGTGCTGGGTGGGAGCCAACATGGCTGCCAGCGCCGACCCACTTATCCCCATTGCACCGGCTGGGGCCTAGGGGACTTTGGTCAATGTGTTAGTAATCAGAACACATTGATAACGTAATGATTAAGTCATTTGTTGTCGTTAAACTGTGTGTAAACCACAGATATATCTTATTAAATGAGTTTTCTATGTGTAATTACCATGGTGTGTATGTGTACTATAGGAATGTAGGCAGCAGGTGGGCCCTGGATCAGGCCAAGTATAACCTGCTGAATGAATATCTACTAGTCGGTGTGACAGAGGAGCTGGAGGACTTTATCATGATGCTGGAGGCAGCTCTGCCCCGCTTCTTCAAGGGTGCCACAGGCCTCTACAAAACAGGTACTGTACTGGCACACCATGTATCCTGGTTCCTCTCACTTAGCCTCAGCAGATAAAACCCTGTCAGTGTTCTAGCCTTGTCTCTGTGGCGCCTTGTCCTTCTGACCGACCCTGGTCTGCAGCCCCACTCTGCCGCTCTGCTCTTTTCCTGGTAACAGCATTTAGTACACTTGGGAAGAATAACCTACTATATTTAGGGCACTTGGGCAGAATAACCTACTATATTTAGGGCACTTGGGCAGACCAAGTGAAGGAGTAGCCTGTTGGATAGATAGTGGTTGCTCCACTAAAAGTTTTTGCAATTAGTACGGTACCCTGCGTCACCACTTCATTGCTTCAGACCACCACAAGGGGGAGTTAGAGTACTGATTAGGCTTTTGGGTCCTACTGTGTCTCTAACTGACAATGAATGGGTGGCATAAACCTCAATAGAAACTGATAATTGTGCACGACTTCAGTATTACTTACTAAACTGTTCATGTTTTTATTATTTTATTTTATTTTGTTAGGATTGTTTTGCTCTTACTGTAGGACTGTAGGCCACTCCCGACCAGTCACGTTGTACAGCGCCTAAGACACTGCAGCGATCTAAGACACTGCATAGCAGTACAAGCTGTGTTGCTACGGATGCTGGTTCAATACCCGTGCCGCCCTCAACTGGAAGACCCATGAGCTGACTAGGTTTTTTTTTGTGTTTTTTCTCGCTTTAAAAACAGAAAAAATAACAAACTGGCTTTATTTACAAATTAGTAACAATGTCTCACCCCATGTTCATCTCCAAAATATTATTTTTTTGTTAGCAGGACAATATATATTGGTCATATTGGTCATGGCTCCCAAGTGGCGCACAATGGGACTGCCTTGCAGTTCTCCAGCTGTATCCACTGAAAGCGTGCGAGGTTCAAGACGAGGGCAGGGGGCACGGGATGGGCCGCAGAGCCACGCACAGAAGACAGACCGAGGAGGAGGGTGGACTCCCACCCTGCCACACTGGGCAGCACAGAGCAACACTTTAAGGGGCTTTGCACTAATAATGGGGCTGACTAGGGAAACGTTCCGGCTGTTCAACAGGTAGCTGGACAGTAGACTTGCCAAGATGGAGGGTAAGGGGGAGAATTCTATCGTCAAAGTTAGGTTCTAAGTTGTTGTTTATCACATCTGAACGTGATTGGGAGTCCCATAGGGAGGCGAACAATTGGCCCAGTGTTTCTCTCGCTCTAAAAACAACTTTATTTACTTTTCAAAAAAACAAAAGTCAGTGATTTTGTAATCTGAATAATCTCCAAATATCGTTTATATATTGTCAAGTTGATGGCACAGTCATATAACCGGCACCTATATAAAGCTGAGTGACTCACTCATTCATGGCTTTGAATCACAATAAACAAGTACTGTGCTGCAATACGCTGCAACTTTTTTAAAGGACGAACCACTGTAGACTCTAACCGATCCTCTCCTGTTCCCGTGTGCTCCCAGGTAAGAAGTCCCACCTGCGTAAGACCACAGAGAAGAAGCCACCCACCAAGGAGTCCATCGCCAAGCTGCAGCAGTCCGACGTTTGGAAGATGGAGAACGAGTTCTACGAGTTTGCCCAGGAGCAGTTCCAATTTGTCAGAGCCCACGCCGTCCGGGAGAAGGACGGGGAACTCTACCTGCTGGCACAGAACTTCTTCTATGAGAAAATCTACCCCAAAGTGAACTAGGGTGGAACTGGGTTAACATCAGGCCAGGGGGATGTGCAGGTCTGGGCTAACATCAGGCCAGGTGGATGTTGATGAGGTCTGGGTTAACATCAGGCCAAGGGGATATAGATGAGGTCTGGGTTAACATCAGGCCAGGGGGATGTAGATGAGGTGTGGGTTAACATCAGGCCAGGTGGATGTGGAGGCCTGGGCTAACATCAGGCCAGAGGGGATGTTGATGAGGTCTGGGTTAACATCAGGCCAAGGGGATGTAGATGTGTTGATGAGGTCTGGGTTAACATCAGGCCAGGGGGGAGGGATGTTGATGAGGTCTGGGTTAACATCAGGCCAGGGGGATGTAGATGTGTTGATGAGGTCTGGGTTAACATTAGGCCAAGGGGGATGTTGATGAGGTCTGGGTTAACATCAGGCCAGGGGGATGTAGATGTGTTTATGAGGTCTGGGTTAACATCAGGCCATTTGGGATGTAGATGTGTTTATGAGGTCTGGGTTAACATCAGGCCAGGGGGATGTTGAGGTCTGGGTTAACATCAGGCCAGGGGGGATGTTGATGAGGTCTGGGTTAACATCAGGCCATTTGGGATGTTGATGAGGTCTGGGTTAACATCAGGCCAGGGCGATATTGATGAGGTCATACACTGACCATTATTCACCCTGTTACACACGTCACAGAATGCCATCATAACAATTACTGTCTGACGTGTAGATGGGGACCTACTGTGTAGCTGTACTGGGTCTGGGGGATACTGTGCTGGTTTCATTGGTTCCTTGTTCTTCACTGTAGTTGTTGACCTCTACAAGGTATTTGAACAGGTCTCAAATCCAACATGGTGTCCTGTACTCCTCTGCAGCTGGCCACTTCTACAGGTTATTGAAGCCAGATCCAACATGGTGTCCTGTTCTTCTCTGCAGCTGGCCACTTCTACAGGTTATTGAAGCCAGATCCAACATGGCGTCCTGTACTCCTCTGCAGCTGGCCACTTCTACAGGTTATTGAAGCCAGATCCAACATGGTGTCCTGTTCTTCTCTGCAGCTGGCCACTTCTACAGGTTATTGAAGCCAGATCCAACATGGTGTCCTGTACTCCTCTGCAGCTGGCCACTTCTACAGGTTATTGAAGCCAGATCCAACATGGTGTCCTGTACTTCTCTGTAGCTGGCCACTTCTTCTACAGGTTATTGAAGCCAGATCCAACATGGTGTCCTGTTCTTCTCTGTAGCTGGCCACTTCTTCTACAGGTTATTGAAGCCAGATCCAACATGGTGTCCTGTACTTCTCTGTAGCTGGCCACTTCTTCTACAGGTTATTGAAGCCAGATCCAACATGGTGTCCTGTACTTCTCTGTAGCTGGTCACTTCTTCTAAAGGTTATTTAAGCCAGATCCAACATCTGACCTGCGTGTATCTACACAGAGGTCAATAAGCCCCCCCCCCCCCCCCCCCCCCCCTCCACTGGGGACCTGCCTTGTGGTCTTCAGGCTCCAACTCAAAATGGCTGCCCAACCACAACCACATCGGACGACGTCCAGCAAAAGATTGTCTATTTTACGTTTCGTAAAAAAACAAAAAAAATCAAACAACACATGAGAAGGTCAATTGAAAAGAAAACAGGAGTATGTCAGAAACAGTTTGATCTGTTGTACAAAACGTCAGATCAAAGTGTCAGAAGGACAGTTTGCTGGCTCGTGTCAGAAGGACAGTTTGCTGGCTCGTGTCAGAAGGACAGTTTGCTGGCTCGTGTCAGAAGGACAGTTTGCTGGCTCGTGTCAGAAGGACAGTTTGCTGGCTCGTGTCAGAAGGACAGTTTGCTGGCTCGTGTCAGATGGACAGTTTGCTGGCTCGTGTCAGATGGACAGTTTGCTGGCTCGTGCCTAAGCTGGGCGACTGTGAAAGGGAGGTACTGTAGAGGAGGAAAGGGTGGCTTCAGCTCGGTGTGTTAAGGGCTGTTCATCTACATTGTGTGTGTACAGTCGTGGCCAAAAGTTGAGAATGACACACATGAATTTTCATTCTGCTGCCTCAGTTTGTATGATGGCAATTTGCATATACTCCATAATGTTATGAAGAGTGATCAGATGAATTGCAATTAATTGCAAAGTCCCTCTTTGCCATGCAAATGAACTGAATCCCCCAAAAACATTTCCACTGCATTTCAGCCCTGCCACAAAAGGACCAGCTGACATCATGTCAGTGATTCTCTCGTTAACACAGGTGAGTGTTGAGGAGGACAAGGCTGGAGATCACTCCGTCATGCTGATTGAGTCCGAATAACAGACTGGAAGCTTCAAAAGGAGGGTGGTGTTTGGAATCATTGTTCTTCCTCTGTCAACCATGGTTACCTGCAAGGAAACACGTGCCGTCATCATTGCTTTGTACAAAAAAGGCTTCACAGGCAAGGATATTGCTGCCAGTGAGATTGCACCTAAATCAACCATTTATCGGATCATCAAGAACTTCAAGGAGAGCGGTTCAATTGTTGTGAAAAGGCTTCAGGGCGCCCAAGAAAGTCCAGCAAGCGCCAGGACCGTCTCCTAAAGTTGATTCAGCTGTGGGATCGGGGCACCACCAGTACAGAGCTTGCTCAGGAATGGCAGCAAGCAGGTGTGAGTGCATCTGCATGCACAGTGAGGCGAAGACTTTTGGATGATGGCCTGGTGTCAAGAAAGGCAGCAAAGAAGCCACTTCTCTCCAGGAAAAACATCAGTAACAGACTGATATTCAGCAAAAGGTACAGGGATTGGACTGCTGAGGACTGGGGTAAAGTCATTTTCTCTGATGAATCCCCTTTCTGATTGTTTGGGGCATCCGGTAAAAAGCTTGTCTGGAGAAGACCAGGTGTGCGCTACCATCAGTCCTGTGTCATGCCAACAGTAAAGCATCCTGAGACCATTCATGTGTGGGGTTGCTTCTCAGCCAAGGGAATGGGCTCACTCACAATTTTGCCTAAGAACACAGCCATGAATATAGAATGGTAACAACACATCCTCCGAGAGAAACTTCTCCCAACCATCCAGGAACAGTTTGGTGACGAACAATACCTTTTCCAGCATGATGGAGCACCTTGCCATAGTGATAACTAAGTGGCTCGGGGAATAAAACATTGATATTTTGGGTCCATGGCCAGGAAACTCCCCAGACCTTAATCCCATTGAGAACTTGTGGTCAATCCTCAAGAGACTGATGGACAAACAACCAACCCACAAATTCTGACAAACTCCAAGCATTGATTATGCAAGAATGGGCTGCCATCAGTCAGGATGTGGCCCAGAAGTTAATTGACAGCATGCCAGGGCGGATTGCAGAGGTCTTGAAAAAGAAGGGTCAACACTGCAAATATTGACTCTTTGCATCAACTTCATGTAATTGTCAATAAAAGCCTTTGACACTTATGAAATGCTTGTAATTATACTTCAGCATCCATAGTAACATCTGACAAAAATATCTAAAGACAACTGAAGCAGCAAACTTTGTGGAAATTAATAATTGTGTCATTCTCACAACTTTTGGCCACGATTTGTATATTTTAGATCCACTGTTAGCAGTTTACAGAGTAAACACATGAAACCACAGTACACAGTGTATTTACACCCTACATATCTGATGTACTGGACCAAATGTTTGGTAAGACTTCTGTGAGCATTGTACCTTTTTTTTTTTTTCGGTGTGTCTTTTAACATCTAGTTAATTTGTAGCCCACTAAGAAAAAAATTATCCGATTTTAATTTATTTAAAAAAAACATTTTTAAATAAAATAATCTCCGTTCTGTACTGTCGACCTGAAGTTCCTCCCATTTTTTTTTTTTTAATAACCACCACAACATTCCAAACGTGTTTCATTCATCAGTTTGTTGGAGTTGTCCGGGTAAACGAACTTGTCTTTAGCACAAAGTTTTAGTGTGTGAATGCAGCAGTAATTTGTCACTATGACTCAACAGTGGGTGTGTGATCAACGTTGACCAGAAATAAGACTTTTGTTGTTGTTATTATTTTTACCCCAGCCAGTCCCAAATGGCGCTCCACCCCTTCTCCCTTGGCCCTAACCCTTTTTGTGTTTGCAGATCAGAAAGGTCTGGTGTGTGTGTGTGTATATATAAGCAACGGTATAATCTTCCACCGTGTTGCATACACCGTACAAATGTACAGACGTGGTTTGGCCCGCGGGGAAAGGTGCAAATCGGGACCGTCGAGTCACATGGTTTATGCCTAAGAATGTTTTCGTGTTTTTGGTAACGGGGTCACGCTCGTTAGGGAGCGAGCTACGCTAAGAAGAGAAACGCATCAGGAGGCTTGATAGTGCCTTCATCAAATCATTATTATTTACCAAATTACACCCTATTCCCTGTTTAGTTCACTACTGTTCACCACTGCCCTATGGGGCCCTGGTAAAAAATAAAAAAAGTAGTGCACTACATTGGGAATAGGGTGCAATTTGGGATGTATATTTATACAAGACTCCTAAGCCACTTTGTGATATCCGATGTCATTTTCCCCTTATTTTTCTGAATATTGTGCTCATTCATTTGACACAATTATCTGTTCTGCCAGTATACTGCTTTTTCTTTTTCATATCAATTTCTTATTGTAAACAACCTAAAACATTTAAAATAAATACTGAACTGTTTCACAGTCTCCGCTGGTCTTCTGTTTTCAAGTGTAAACACTCGGTTAATTAAAGACATCCTTTTGTTGAAGTTTTCCTGTTTTGATAAGCAATATCCCATCAATAAAAACGGTAGAGTTCAAGGGTCAAAACAAAAATACAGCTGTAAAACCATTGTGTTGGGAGAAGTTCATCCTAGCCGTCCATCATGTTTACGTTTATGTAATGCATGTTTGTCTTTAGCTCACTTACCTGAGAGATACTTCTCAATGTTTTCTGTCTTTTTACGTTGACTCTTTCACTGTTGAATTTACAACAAGGATATGCTAAAAGCTGGAAGTCATTCTTGTTGTTTCAGCCTTTCTCCAGGTGCAGAAAAAGACCCGGTCAAAAAGTGGCATTGTCTTTTCTTTTTTTTTAAACCCACTTGTTTTGAACAGATTGACGTCATGATTTAAAAGAAAATCCAACAGCAAGCTAGCTAGTAAATAACAGTCAGTCAGTGCCTCTTCCTCTGTGGTGCTGTAGAAGTGATGCTGTCAGTCAAATAACTCTAAATCATAAGCTTAAAGAGAGGATGCTGCACTAGAAATGTGACAGAACAACAGCTAATAATAAGAGGATGCTGCACTAGAAATGTGACAGAACAACAGCTAATAATAAGAGGATGCTGCACTGGAAATGTGGCAGAACAACAGCTAATAATAAGAGGATGCTGCACTAGAAATGTGACAGAACAACAGCTAATAATAAGAGGATGCTGCACTGGAAATGTGGCAGAACAACAACTGTAATGAGGGAGGATGCTGCACTGGAAATGTGACAGAACAACAGCTAATAAGAGGATTTTGCACTGGAAATGGGACAGAACAACAACTGTAACGAGAGAGAATGCTGCACTAGAAATGTGACAGAACAACAGCTAATAATAAGAGGATGCTGCACTGGAAATGTGGCAGAACAACAACTGTAACGAGGGAGAATGCTGCACTAGAAATGTGGCAGAACAACAACTGTAACGAGAGAGGATGCTGCACTGGAAATGTGACAGAACAACAACTGTAATGAGGGAGAATGCTGCACTGGAAATGGGACAGAACAACAACTGTAACGAGAGAGAATGCTGCACTGGAAATGTGGCAGAACAACAACTGTAATGAGGGAGAATGCTGCACTGGAAATGGGACAGAACAACAACTGTAATGAGGGAGAATGCTGCACTGGAAATGGGACAGAACAACAACTGTAATGAGGGAGAATGCTGCACTGGAAATGGGACAGAACAACAACTGTAATGAGGGAGAATGCTGCACTGGAAATGTGGCAGAACAACAACTGTAATGAGGGAGAATGCTGCACTGGAAATGTGGCAGAACAACTGTAAGGGAGGATGCTGCACTGGAAATGGGACAGAACAACTGTAAGGGAGGATGCTGCACTGGAAATGGGACAGAACAACTGTAAGGGAGGATGCTGCACTGGAAATGGGACAGAACAACTGTAAGGGAGGATGCTGCACTGGAAATGGGACAGAACAACAACTGTAACGAGAGGATGCTGCACTGGAAATGTGACAGAACAACTGTAATAAGGGAGGATGCTGCACTGGAAATGGGACAGAACAACAACTGTAACGAGAGAGGATGCTGCACTGGAAATGTGGCAGAACAACAACTGTAATGAGGGAGAATGCTGCACTGGAAATGTGGCAGAACAACTAAGGGAGGATGCTGCACTGGAAATGGGACAGAACAACTGTAAGGGAGGATGCTGCACTGGAAATGTGACAGAACAACAGCTAATAAGAGGATTTTGCACTGGAAATGGGACAGAACAACAACTGTAACGAGAGAGGATGCTGCACTGGAAATGGGACAGAACAACTGTAAGGGAGGATGCTGCACTGGAAATGTGACAGAACAACTGTAAGGGAGAATGCTGCACTGGAAATGGGACAGAACAACTAAGGGAGGATGCTGCACTGGAAATGGGACAGAACAACTAAGGGAGGATGCTGCACTGGAAATGGGACAGAACAACTGTAAGGGAGAATGCTGCACTGGAAATGGGACAGAACAACTGTAAGGGAGAATGCTGCACTGGAAATGTGGCAGAACAACAACTGTAATGAGGGAGAATGCTGCACTGGAAATGTGGCAGAACAACTAAGGGAGGATGCTGCACTGGAAATGGGACAGAACAACTGTAAGGGAGGATGCTGCACTGGAAATGTGACAGAACAACAGCTAATAAGAGGATGCTGCACTGGAAATGGGACAGAACAACTGTAAGGGAGGATGCTGCACTGAAAATGGGACAGAACAACAACTGTAACGAGAGGATGCTGCACTGGAAATGTGACAGAACAACTGTAATAAGGGAGGATGCTGCACTGGAAATGGGACAGAACAACAACTGTAACGAGAGGATGCTGGACTGGAAATGTGACAGAACAACTGTAATAAGGGAGGATGCTGCACTGGAAATGGGACAGAACAACTGTAAGGGAGGATGCTGCACTGGAAATGGGACAGAACAACAACTGTAACGAGAGGATGCTGCACTGGAAATGTGACAGAACAACTGTAATAAGGGAGGATGCTGCACTGGAAATGTGACAGAACAACAGCTAATAAGAGGATTTTGCACTGGAAATGGGACAGAACAACAACTGTAACGAGAGAGGATGCTGCACTGGAAATGTGGCAGAACAACTAAGGGAGGATGCTGCACTGGAAATGGGACAGAACAACTGTAAGGGAGAATGCTGCACTGGAAATGTGACAGAACAACTGTAAGGGAGAATGCTGCACTGGAAATGGGACAGAACAACTGTAAGGGAGAATGCTGCACTGGAAATGGGACAGAACAACTAAGGGAGGATGCTGCACTGGAAATGGGACAGAACAACTAAGGGAGGATGCTGCACTGGAAATGGGACAGAACAACTGTAAGGGAGAATGCTGCACTGGAAATGGGACAGAACAACTGTAAGGGAGAATGCTGCACTGGAAATGTGGCAGAACAACAACTGTAATGAGGGAGAATGCTGCACTGGAAATGTGGCAGAACAACTAAGGGAGGATGCTGCACTGGAAATGGGACAGAACAACTGTAAGGGAGGATGCTGCACTGGAAATGTGACAGAACAACAGCTAATAAGAGGATGCTGCACTGGAAATGGGACAGAACAACTGTAACGAGAGGATGCTGCACTGGAAATGTGACAGAACAACTGTAATAAGGGAGGATGCTGCACTGGAAATGGGACAGAACAACAACTGTAACGAGAGGATGCTGGACTGGAAATGTGACAGAACAACTGTAATAAGGGAGGATGCTGCACTGGAAATGTGACCTCAACTGTAATGAGAGCCTTATTTAATCACTATGGAAACAGTAGCCGTCCTATAAATTCACACCAATGGCATAGGAAATAAAGCTTAACAAGTCTGACCTTTAACAGTTTATAGAAGAGGCAAACCATAGGACTCTTATTAACAATGGCCTTGAATATGATCAGTATGATCTGTGTAAGATGGTCTCCTGAAGATGAGATTGGTGACACCTCTTGCACAGTCTGTGCCACCCTCAGGGGATAGATGTAAGGTGAATTTGTCACTAGATACTGATCTTGGGTCAGTTTAGCATTTTACACACGAATGGTTAAGGTTTTGGATTGTGGGAGGGGGAAACTGATCCTAGATCTGTACCTAGGGGACTACCTAACTTCACCCAGCTTTGGGAAACGTGCCAGTGGTCCCTACTCCTCAGGCCTTTCACGATCCAACAGTCCCCGTCCAACACAGAGGCCCCAACCAATTTGATACGCCCACTGTGTGGCCAGCAACACATGTCTGCATCCCAAATGGCTCCCTATTCCCTACATAGTTCACTACTTTGACCAGGGCCCTATGGAACCCTATTCCCTACATAGTTCACTACTTTTGACCAGGGCTCTATGGAACCCTATTCCCTACATAGTTCACTACTTTTGACCAGGGCCCTATGGGTAAAGTAGTGCACTGCATTAGGAATAGAGTGCCATTTGTGTGTGTGTGTGTGTGTGTGTGTGATGGGGGGTAGAACAGTCACAAGGAGAGCCAGAGCAGCCGTCTCAGAAAATAGAAACTCAATTACCAGTTTAGCTGTAGGCAACATGGCGTGTTGGTTGTGTTCATTAACTACATCCAATAAGATAATTACTGCTTCTCAATTAAAAACACTGTCTCTCTCTCTCTCTCTACAGTGTATCGATGTCAGCTGATGAGTTCTCTGAAGGGTAATAGGGGAATGGAAAACTACACAAGTGAATGTTTCCACTGTGGGTTTTTTATGTTGCTGATTTGTGTTTTATTATTTCTGTGTTTTAAAAGATGGATTGTTTGTTTTTGTGTGTGATTTTAATGATAGTGATATTAATCTACCAGTTTTTGCTATTTAGCTTTTAAATGTTTTTTTTAATAACAAACCCTGCTTTGTTTTTGTTTTATATAATCCTAAAATAACACCCTGACCCCCCCACCCCCTTCAACGGTCACAGATGAATAGGAGTAATAGCCTTCTCGGACAGCCTTCTCTTATTTAATCAATCTGAATTCTGTAAATAGCCACAATTGTTCTGGTTAGTTGATTTGATTCTGTGTGCTGAGATTTTAATGGTGTTTCACTGTTCCATTTTAAAAAGGCCTTTTGTTGACTGTAGTCTTAGCGCCACTAGAGGGCGCTAAGAAACCACTGAACCACTACACGACCCTGTTCATTCTCTAAGCAAGTCGGTCTGCTTTCCCTGGGACTGTTCACTGGTCTGTTAACCAGCAGACCTCATTAATGCACCTGTACAGAGCAGAGCCAAATGGAACAAACGAATAGGGCATCACCATTAAGAATACAGATTGAGCCATTACGGCTCAATTGGTTCTGGGCCCTAATGGAGATCTCTATAAATAGGTTATCTTCTTGGTCTTGGACAATTTGTGCAGCTGCACTCTCAGGGCATTGCATAATGACACAGCTCCAATCCATGGTTTACGGCATAAATAGGTTGTTCCCATGATTTCGCTATTTATTGCAAAAAGGAAGAAGGAAGTTTTAGCAGCAGCAGTAAAAAGGAAGTTTTTAGCAGCATCTCACCTCTCACAAACAGCTTTACTGAACCGGTGGTACAAAACGAGGCTACCTCTCCGTGAAATCTAACATGATTGCTATTACAGTGTTTACTGTGATTTGGACAAGACCTTCCATTGATCTTAACGGAATACGTGATCCTATTGAGTTAATGAGCTCTTAAACAGTGACCTCATTCAGCTAGTGACAGTTGACCTGACTGGTATCCACTAGCTATGTAGCCGTAACCCTCTGGACTTCAGTGGAGTGTGTCAGATCCTTATATTTGGATCGCAATATGAGGCTCTTGACCAGGGGAGACTCACCCAGCTAGTTGACCAGTTGAGACTCACCCAGCTTGTTGACCAGGGAAGACTCACCCAGCTAGTTGACCAGGGGAGACCCACCCAGCTAGTTGACCAGGGGAGACTCACCCAGCTAGTTAACCAGGGGAGACCCACCCAGCTAGTTGACCAGGGGAGACCCACCCAGCTAGTTGACCAGGGGAGACCCACCCAGCTAGTTGACCAGGGGAGACCCACCCAGCTAGTTGACCAGGGGAGACTCACCCTGCTCTCTGAGCTAATTGACCTCGGTAGGATTTTAACTTGTGCTTCATAAAATAAATAGAACAGGACCAGGTTGTGTTCGGAAGGTACCTGAATTCATCCCATAACAAATGCTAATGGACACAGCCCAGCGGTAGCCTGACTTGACTACCTTCCCGGCTGGGGCTGACAGGACAGGACCTGAACTTGCTTGGCCAAAGGGGATCATCATCATGTCTAGCTTGTTTCTTGCCTTACAGTTCATGTAAACGTGGTGCTCTAAAACTGTAGCCCACACGCCTGAGCGAGGCAGTGGGCCAAGGAAAACTCACACGCTCTTGCCCTTAGGTTTGGCCCAGATTCCCTGACCAGCACAGATTGATTACATTTTCATTTGTGGAATCAGAACTCGATCACATTCTGGTCACATAAGGCAGAATTTAAAGGCCCAGTGCAGTCAAATGTGGTTTAACTGTGTTTTATCTACATCTCCACACTATGAGGAATAATTATGTGAAATAGTGAGAATGATAACGAGGCCCTTTTTTAAGTGTAAGAGCTGTTTTTGAAAAGTCCGCCTGCAATTGCAGACAGTTTTGGTGGGATTGGTGTTTCAACCTGCCTGGTGATGTCACCAGGTGGTACATTGAGCAATAGACCAATAAGAAAGAGTTCCAAGCTTCTCTGCGAATAACAGTTAGTTTTCAGCCCCCCCCCCCCCCCCCACACTCAGACCACTCCCAGTCAGTTCTAGCTCTTAACTCAGACGCTATTTTTGGTTGACCCTATGAGAATAGAAAGGTTCAGTACTTTTGTAAAGAAGCTATTTTTGTGTCTTATTGACTATTTTTAATTAGAATGTGGTTAATTGCCCCCCCCCCCCCCCCCCCCCCCCCAGAAAGTATTCGCTATTGAGATAATAAAAAAAATGTCTGCATTGGACCTTGAAAGAAATGTAAAGAGCTGAGGGAAAGACGGAGACAGGATGCAGAATACTATGAACGCTCTACAATGATGTACGATACTGTGTTTTATCTATATCAATTGGGCTGACCGGGCTATCTGCATCGTGTCCCGCCACCCACCACCCGCTAACCCCTCTTTAACACTACTGCTACTCTCTGTTCATCATATATGCATAGTCACTGTAACCATATCTACATGTACATACTACCTCAATCAGCCTGACTAACCGGTGTTTGTATGTAGCCTCGCAACTGTTATAGCCTCGCTACTGTATATAGCCTCTCTACTGTATATAGCCTCTCTACTGTATATAGCCTCTCTACTTTTATAGCCCCTCTACTGTATATAGCCTGTCTTTTTACTGTTGTTTTATTTCTTTACCTACCTATTGTTCACCTAACACCTTTTTAAACACTGTTGGTTAGAGCCTGTAAGTAAGCATTTCACTGTAAGGTCTACTACACCTGTTGTATTCAGCATTTCACTGTAAGGTCTACTACACCTGTTGTATTCAGCATTTCACTGTAAGGTCTACTACACCTGTTGTATTCAGCATTTCACTGTAAGGTCTACTACACCTGTTGTATTCAGCATTTCACTGTAAGGTCTAACTACACCTGTTGTATTCAACATTTCACTGTAAAGTCTACTGCACCTGTTGTATTCAGCATTTCACTGTAAGGTCTACTACACCTGTTGTATTCAGCATTTCACTGTAAGGTCTACTACACCTGTTGTATTCAGCAGTTCACTGTGAGGTCTACCTACACCTGTTGTATTCAGCAGTTCACTGTAAGGTCTACTACACCTGTTGTATTCAGCAGTTCACTGTAAGGTCTACTACACCTGTTGTATTCAGCAGTTCACTGTAAGGTCTACTACACCTGTTGTATTCAGCCTTTCACTGTAAGGTCTACTACACCTGTTGTATTCAGCATTTCACTGTAAGGTCTACTACACCTGTTGTATTCAGCATTTCACTAAGGTCTACTACACCTGTTGTATTCAGCAGTTCACTGTAAGGTCTACTACACCTGTTGTATTCAGCATTTCACTGTGAGGTCTACTACACCTGTTGTATTCAGCATTTCACTGTAATGTCTACTACACCTGTTGTATTCAGCATTTCACTGTAAGGTCTACTACACCTGTTGTATTCAGCATTTCACTGTAAGGTCTACTACACCTGTTGTATTCAGCATTTCACTGTAAGGTCTACTACACCTGTTGTATTCAGCATTTCACTGTAAGGTCTACTACACCTGTTGTATTCAGCATTGCACTGTAAAGTCTACCTACACCTGTTGTATTCAGCATTTCACTGTGAGGTCTACTACACCTGTTGTATTCAGCATTTCACTGTAAGGTCTACTACACCTGTTGTATTCAGCATTTCACTGTGAGGTCTACTACACCTGTTGTATTCGGTGCACGTGACAAACTTTGATTTGATGTTCAATAGTCCACCCTCAATAAATAAAGTTTACATTCACAAATGTAAAAGGTTATTTTCAATGGAAGTTGAAATCTAATAAAGCACTCTGAATCAGCCCGTTTCCTGTAATAACAGGACAGCGACGGTATCCTGCATCAATATATCTGCAAGAAATTCAAAATGAATATGGGAGGAAGACAGAGAGAAAATAAAAGGGTTTTGTTTAAGGAAATAGTTATTAGTCGGGGCATCATTTATGCGTACAGACGTCTGGTGACTGCGGAAGTACATTATGAAGGAATAGGTGCAACTCTTTCAGTTAAACTATTATTTATATATATATTTATATTTATATATATTTTAATCAATTGCTTTCATGACAGTCTATTGCAATATTCCGACCATGATAGTCATCACAGGACTGTGAACACAACACAAAGGATGGTTGACCCCTGATCAGGAAACACCGGGACACTAATTTGATCTGTATTGTAGTTTGACCTTTCGTAGAAGACACTTCTTTCCCCCTCTCTATCTATCAATTCAATATGAATTCAATTTAATGGGCTTTATTGGCATGGGAAACATATGTAAATTGATAAACAAAAGTGAAATTAAAAAAATTTAAAAGGTTACACTCAAAGTTCCGAAAGAATAAAGACATTTCAAATGTCTAACTCAACCTCACTCTTACTCTCTTTCTCTCTCTTATTTTCCTCTCTCTTACTCTCTCTGTCTCTTTCTCTCTTATTTTCCTCTCTCCCCCTCTCTTTCTCTCCCTTCTCTCTCTCTCTCTCTCCCCTCCCCTTTCTCTCTTTCTCCCTCCCCTTTCTCTCTCTCTCCCTCTCTTCCTCTCTCTCTCCCTCCCCTTTCTCTCTCTTCTCTCCCATCAGCTGACAGGGCTGAGTGCACAAAGCCAAATGTCAGCCTCGGCATGTTCTCCTTTGTGGCTTTCACCAAATTATGCTGAAAAAAAACAGTTCATTACCCAAAGCTTTTAACACAGTGCACATTAGTGACATCTGCTGGTCAGGAATAAATATCAGCTTGCCATGCTCATTGTTAATTAATAGACGAATGACATTCCAAGCACTCGCTATAACAGTAAAAGAGGAGAGATATGACATTATGCTAATGAGGTAACATTGTGATGCTGCCCTAGAAATACCGGCTATGCTAATGAGGTCACGTTATGATACTACCCTATAAAAACCTGCTATGCTAATGAGGTCACGTCATAATACAACCCTATAAATACCTGCTATGCTGATGAGTGAGATGGGAAGCGATGCGAATTATGTGTTTACAAGATTAATAAAAAAAATGACGAGCCATTACATTCAGACCTGTCTTCCTGATTTGAACTTTGGTAAACTACATTTCCCATTGTATCCATCAACGTTTTGTGGAGCAATGGATAGGTGTGAGCATTGGTTTTGCTGCATTTTGTTAGAATGTGGGGTTCACATCCCACATCCTACCTATCCTTTTTTTCCCCCCCCTGGTTTAAATTATATATATTTTTTTTTAAATGTGCATCAGTGGTATTTTGTAGGATGCTGAAGACAAAAGGGGATCATAGGTTACAATAAAATAAAATTGAATAACAATGGGAAAGACGGTGTGGTTTCACAAAGTAATGTTTAAACCGTAGCCAGGATTAGATCCTGTGCCTATGCTGGTGTCTGATCCCAGACGCCTGTCTCTACCTGTTCAGGTGCTGTAAACTGAATCAAATGGTAAGTAAGGTTTCAGTAGAGGTCGGCGTATGAAAGAAACTTCGCATCGGGGAAAAAAAAGAGGCACCGGCACCACGGCAAAATCAGAGGGATCAAACTAATTTAACATTTTACGCTACAGATGGCTGTATCGGTCTGCTAACACAGGACTAGGAAAAGGCCCAGTGCAATACTTTTGAGGGGGTGCTGCAGTACCCTCAGTACCCCCTACTTCCTGCGGCTATGAATAAATACAACATAGCCACTGCTCCACACGGCTAAACCACACGGCTAAACCACACGGCTAAACCACATGGCTAAATCACATGTCTAAACCACACGGCTAAATCACGTCTAAACCACACGGCTAAACCACACAGCTAAATCACGTCTAAACCACACGGCTAAATCACGTCTAAACCACACGGCTAAACCACATGTTTAAACCACATGGCTAAACCACACGTCTAAACCACACGGCTAAACCACACAGCTAAACCACACGTTTAAACCACATGGCTAAACCACATGGCTAAACCTACATGGCTAAATCACATGACTAAACCACATGTTTAAACGCATCCCTGAGGGGCCTCTGTGTTGAGGATCAGCGTGGCGGATGTGTTGTTACCTACCCTCACCACCTGGGGGCGGCCTGTCCAGGATCCAGTTGCAGAGGGAGGTGTTTAGTCCCAGTGTCCTTAGCTTATTGGTGAGCTTTGAGGGCACTATGGTGTTGAACACTGAGCTGTAGTCAATGAATAGCATTCTCACATAGGTGTTCCTTTTGTCCAGGTGGGAAAGGGCAGTGTGGAGTGCAATAGAGATTGCATCATCTGCGGATCTGTTTGGGCGGTATGCATATTGGAGTGGGTCTAGGGTTTCTGGGATAATGGTGTTGATGTGAGCCATGACCAGCCTTTCGAAGCACTTCAAGGCTACAGACGTGAGTGCTATGGTTCGGTAGTCGTTTAGGCAGTTCACCTTAGTGTTCTTGGGCACAGGCACTATGGTGGTCTGCTTAAAACATGTTGGTATTACAGACTCAGACAGGGAGAAGTTGAAAATGTCAGTGAAGACACTTGCCAGTTGGTCAGCGCATGTTTGCAGTACACGTCCTGGTAATCCGTCTGGCCCAGCGGCCGTGTGAATGTTGACCTGTTTAAAGGTCTTACTCACATCGGCTACGGCGAGCGTGATCACACAGTCTTCCAGAACAGCTGGTGCTCTCATGCATGTTTCAGTGTTATTTGCCTTGAAGCGAGCATAGAAGTAGTTTAGCTCGTCTGGTAGGCTCGTATCACTGGGCATCTCTTGGCTGTTCTTCCCTTTGTAGTCTGTAATGGTTTGCAAGCCCTGCCACATCTGACTAGCGTCAGAGCCGGTGTAGTCATATTCGATCTTAGTCCTGTATTGACGCTCTGCCTGTTTGATGGTTCGTCGGAGGGCATAGTGACATTTCTTATAAGCTTCTGGGTTAGAGACCCGCTCCTTGAAAGCGGCAGCTCCACCCGTTAGCTCTGTGCGGGTGTTGCCTGTAATCCATGGCTTCCGGTTGGGCTATGTACGTACGGTCACTGTGGGGGGGACGTCATTGATGGACTTATTGATGAAGCCAATGACTGATGTGGTGTACTCCTCCATGTCATTGGAGGAATCCCAGAACATTTTCCAGTCTGTGCAAGCAAAACAGTCCTGTAATTTAGCATCTGCTTCTTCTGACCACTTTTCTCTACACCTGTCAGATGGTAGTCTACAACAGAGGGCTCTACACCTGTCAGATGGTAGACTACAACAGAGGGCTCTACACCTGTCAGATGGTAGTCTACAACAGAGGGCTCTACACCTGTCAGATGGTAGATTACAACAGAGGGCTCTACACCTGTCAGATGGTAGTCTACAACAGAGGGCTCCACACCTGTCAGATGGTAGTCTACAACAGAGGGCTCTACACCTGTCAGATGGTAGTCTACAACATAGGGTTCCACACCTGTCAGATGGTAGACTACAACAGAGGGCTCTACACCTGTCAGATGGTAGTCTACAACAGAGGGCTCTACACCTGTCAGATGGTAGTCTACAACAGAGGGCTCCACACCTGTCAGATGGTAGTCTACAACAGAGGGCTCTACACCTGTCAGATGGTAGTCTACAACATAGGGTTCCACACCTGTCAGATGGTAGACTACAACAGAGGGCTCCACACCTGTCAGATGGTAGTCTACAACAGAGGGCTCTACACCTGTCAGATGGTAGTCTACAACAGAGGGCTCTACACCTGTCAGATGGTACAAGTAGTCTGATGTCCGAACATTCCAACTGTGTCATCACGAGGTATTGCTCCTTTGATACAAGCATTGCAACATTGTGTTGAATCAGCTTTGAAAACCGCATTGGAGATCCAGTATCACTCTGTATCAGAGAGAGATGCAATGAGAAATTTAACCGTGTCCCTTGTGAAGCATTGCTGATGAGATTTTCAGAGCAGATAATGGATTAATGTATTAATTCTTCCTCCTCATCACTCATTGTTGTCTCTTTGTGATGCTCCAGCAGTACACAGACTTCCACCCCTCCCCTCATCTACTCCTCCCATCCCCTCCTCTACTCCTTCTTTCCCCTCATCTCCTCCTCCTCTATTCCTCCCATCCCCTCATCTACTCCTCATCTAATCCTCATCAACTCCTCCCATCCCCTCCTCTTCTTCTTTCCCCTCTCCTCCTCCTCCTCTACTCCTCCCATCACCTCATCTCCTCCTCCTCTACTCCTCCCATCACCTCATCTCCTCCTCATCTCTTCCTCCTCTACTCCTTCTTTCCCCTCCTCTCCTCCTCCTCTATTCCTTCCATCCCCTCCTCTACTCCTCTACTCCTCATCTACTCCTACCATCCCCTCCTCGTCTTCTTCTTTCCCCTCCTCTCCTCCCCCTCTACTCCTCCCATCACCTCATCTCCTCCTCATCTCCTCCTCCTCTACTCCTTCCATCCCCTCCTCTACTCCTCCCATCCCCTCCTCTACTCCTTCTTTCCCCTCCTTTACTCCTCCTCTTCTCCTCCCATTCCCTCATATTCTCCTCTTTTCCTCTACTCCTCATCTCTCCTCTTCTACTCCACCCTACAAGCCCTTAACCAACAGCGCAGTTCAAGAAAGAGTTAAGAAAATATTTACCAAATAAACTAAAGTAAAAAGTAATGAGTAGATAATAAACAGCGAGTAGCAGTAGTGTAAAAACAAATTAAGGGGGGGGGGGTGTCAAATGTAAATAGTTTGGGTGGCCATTTGATTAATTGGTCAGCAGTCTTATGGCTTGGGGGTAGAAGCTGTTAAGGAGCCTTTTGGGCTTAGACTCCACTTGTCGTGCGGTAACAGAGAGAACAGTCTATCATTTGTGAGACTGATGTCTTTGACAATCTCTTGGCCTTTCCTCTGACACCGCCTAGTATATAGGTCCTGGATGGCAGGAAGCTTGGCCCCAGTGATGTACTGGGCCGTACGCATTACCCTCTGTAGTGCCTTATGGTTAGATGTCGAGCAGTTGCCATAGCAGGCGGTGATGCTACCATGCTCTCGATGGTGCAGCTGTAGCACTTCTTAAGGATCTAGGGATCCTGAGGGGGAAAAGGTGTTGTCGTGCCCTCTTCATGCCTATCTTGGTGTGTTTGGACAATGACAGATCGTTGGTGATGTGGACACCAAGGAACGTGAAACTCTTGACCCAATCTGCTACAGCCCGTCAATGTTAATGGGTGGCCTGTTCTGCTCACCTTTTCCTGTAGTCCACAATCAGCTCCTTTGTCTTGCTCACATTGGAGGGAGAGGTTATTGTCCTGGCACCGCACTGCCAGGTCAGAGACCACCTACCTATAGGCCGTCTCATCGTTGTCGGTGATCAGGCCAACCACTGTTGTGTTGTCAGCCAACATAATGATGGTGTTGGAGTTGTGCTTGGCCACGCAGTCGTGGGTGACCAGGGTTGTACAGGAGGGGACTAAGCACGCACCTCTGAGGCACGCAAGTGTTGAGGATCAGCGTGGCAGATGTGTTGTTGCCTACCTTTACCACCTGGGGGCGGCCCGTCAGGAAGTCCAGGATCCAGTCGCAGGGGGAGGTGTTAGTCCCAGGGTTCTTAGCTTAGTGATGAGCTTTGTGGGCACTATGGTGTTGAACTCTGAACTGTAGTCAATGAATAGCATTCTCACATAGGTGTTCCTTTTGTCCAGGTGGGAAAGGGCAGTGTGGAGTGCGATTGAGATTGCGTCATTGTGGATCTGTTGCAGCTGTATGCGAATTGGAGTGAGCCATGACCAGCCTTTGAAGCACTTCATGGCTACCAACATGAGTGCTATGGGGCGGTAATCATTTAGCCAGGTTACCTTCGCTTCTTTGGGCACAGGGACAATGGTGGTCCCATGGTGGTTGAAAATGTTAGTGAGGACACTTGCCTTTTGGTCCATGCATGCGTTGCGTGCACATTCTGTCTGGCCCAGCGGCTTTGTGAATGTTGACCTGTTTAAAGGTCTTGCTCACATCGGCTACCGAGAGCGTTATCACAAAGTTGTCCGGAAATAGCTGGTGCTCTCATGCATGCTTCAGTGTTGCTTTCCTCGAAGTGAGCATAAAAGGCATTTAGCTCGTCTGGTAGGCTCGCGTCACTGGGAAGCTCGCGGCTGGGTTTCCATTTGTAGTCCATAATAGTCCTGCCACATCCGATGACCATCAGAGCCGCTGTAGTATGATTCAATCCATTTGCCAAATGGAGGGCGAGGGAGAGCTTTGTATGCGTCACTGTGTGTGGAGTAAAGGTGGTCTAGAGTTTTTTTTCCCTCTGGTTGCACATGTGACATGCAGGTAGAAATTAGGTCAAACTTCCCTGCAATAAAGTCCCCGGCCACTAGGAGCATCGCTTCTGGATGAGCGTTTTCCTGTTTGCTTATGACCTTATACAGCTCGTTGACTGCCGTCTTAGTGCCAGCATCTGTTTGTGGTGGTAAATAGACAGCTACGAAGAATATAGATGAGAACTCTCTTGGTAAATAGTGTGGTCTACAGCTTATCATGAGGTATTCAAGCTCAGGTGAGCATTACCTCAAGACTTCTTTAATATTAGACATCACGCACCAGCTGTTATTGACAAATAGACACACACCCCCGCCCCGGTAGCAACAACATTATGTACAAAAATAAGTTACAAACAACATGAAAAAACAAACTAAATAGCACAGTTGATTAGGAGCGCCATTCATTTTTAGTTAGTTAGTTTGTTTAGTTAGTTAGTTTGTTTAGTTAGTTAGTTTGTTTAGTTAGCCAGAGTGAATTTGGCAAACCCAAGCTATTTGCTAACTGGATAACAGTCATTCAAGTTCTCGTTAATGCTAGCCAGAGAAAGATGAGCTAAAATATAACGAAGGAACATTCAATAAACCCTCAAACTTTTTCAGTTTGAGCCATCAAAAATTGCACTGATAAAAGATGGGGAATCATAGCCTACTTGTCCTTCTGCAGCTTGCCTGACAAACAACGCATTCATGTCCCAACTAAGCACCCAAAACAAACAGGCTAAAATCGGCTAGCTTGCTACTTCCAGACACAAATGAGAGAACGCCTCATTCTGACCATTTTACTCACCCTAGCAGAGCTGGTTAGGCTGGCTAACTAGATAAGTTGTTTAAGTTCTCGCTAGCTAACCAAATGCCACCTGCATCTCTAGCTGTGTACCGTATAGCTACCAAAAAAAACTATATGAGGGGAAAGTCAATCACTCACCCACTCCCCCAATGACATGATATCCTCCTAGCAGCTAACTAGCTAACGTTAGGCTCCGTGTTATTAGCTTGCTACAGAAATAGATGCGCTAGACTATTAGCCACGTTATGACTGACTTGTGATCATTGCCTTTGCTAGTTTGACTGTATTGACATTGTCAGCCCTAATTACATTTGTCCTGTTTTTATCCAAAATATTGAGCCATTGGAACTGAAACAGTGCATCCCGAATGGAGGCAGCAACACATGTACCAGGCCAGCTGTGACTGACAACCTGATAGCAATATCTTTTGCACTACCAAGAAATGTATTGGTGAATTACATTAGTCATGAATGAAACTGTATCCATATATTCTGTCAACAATGCCTTAGTGTACGTCATGAAATGTTGAGGCAAATAGAATCTATTTTTAAAACCTTTCAGTTGGTTTTGTAACAAAACTGGGACTTTGACATGTTTGACTGATATTATGATTGTCTGTTTCATATCTGCAAAGTAGTTAAAACACTTGTCAGTTCCACTCTAAGTCAACTTTGAATAAGACTGTAATTGAAACTGTACAGCCTACCTGTGCTGGAGGACATCTGCAAGATGGTGCTGGCGGGCATAAATAATACATTAGTCAAATCAAATGCACTAAGTTGTTATTTTTGTTTGCTGTCAAAATGTACCATAAGGTGTAAAAACAAAATGGGCTTTCTGTAATTGTCTGACTGGACACCTTTTTACACTTACTTGAGTAGGTTCTTAAGAGGGTTCATTTTACTTGAATAAATTACAGTCTTAGTAACAGTACTTTTGCTTAAGTACAGAGTTTCTGTAAAAACGGCAGCCATCCCCTCCAGCGCCATTATCTCCTCCTCCCTTCCCTTCCTTTCCCTTCCACCTCCCTTCCTCTCCCTTCCCTTGCCCTCCCTTCCTCCTCCCCTCCTCCCTTCCCTTCCTCTCCCCCTCCCCTTCCTCCTCCCCCTCCCCTTCCCCCTCCCTTCCCTTCCCCTCCCCTCCCTTCCCTTCCCTTCCTCCTCACTTCCCTTCCTCCTCCCTTCCCTTCCTCCTCCCTTCCATTCCCTTCCTCCTCCCTTCCCTTCCCCTCCCTTCCCTTCCTCCTCCCTTCTTTTCCTCCTCCCTTCCCCTCCCTTCCTCCTCCCTTCCTCTCCCCTTCCTCCTCCCTTCCCCTCCCTTCCCCTCCCTTCCTCCTCCCTTCCCCTCCCTTCCTCCTCCCTTCCCCTCCCTTCCTCCTCCCTTCCTCTCCCCTCCCTTCCTCCTCCCTTCCTCCTCCCTTCCTCCTCCCTTCCTCCTCCTCTCCTCCTCCCTTCCTCCTCCTTATCCCCTCTCCTCCTTATCTCCTCTCCTCATCGCTCCTGTTCTCTCATTGAATTCCATAATGAAGAGATAACAACGACCAAGGCCTCGTTTAATGAGGATGTGTGACAGAACAACGTCTGTGAAGTGTCTTTGAATGCATTTTCTATACACTCTGTATATTTTACATTTTTATATATTAGTCATTTAGCAGATGATCTTATCTACAGCGACTTACCGGAGCA
>NC_048569.1:94894326-94959326 GCF_013265735.2 Oncorhynchus mykiss | reverse complement strand
ACTGTGACTGACGGTGACTGACGGATACGTGATTGTGACTGACGGATACGTGACTGTGACTGACGGTGACTGATGGTGACTGATTGATACGTGACTGTGACTGACGGTGACTGATGGTGACTGACGGATACGTGACTGTGACTGACGGATACGTGACTGTGACTGACGGTGACTGACGGATACGTGACTGTGACTGATGGATACGTGATTGTGACTGACGGTGACTGACGGATACGTGACTGTGACTGACGGATACGTGACTGTGACTGATGGTGACTGACGGATACATGATTGTGACTGACGGATACGTGACTGTGACTGACAGATACGTGACTGTGACTGACGGATACGTGACTGTGACTGACGGATACGTGACTGTGACTGACGGTGACTGACGGACACGTGACTGTGACTGACGGTGACTGACGGTTACGTGACTGTGACTGACGGTGACTGACGGATAAGTGACTGTGACTGACGGTGACTGACAGATACGTGATTGTGACTGACGGATACGTGACTGTGACTGACGGTGACTGATGGATACGTGACTGTGACTGACGGATACGTGATTGTGACTGATGGATACGTGACTGTGACTGACGGTGACTGACGGATACATGATTGTGACTGACGGATACTTGACTGTGACTGACGGATACGTGACTGTGACTGACGGTGACTGACGGATACGTGACTGTGACTGACGGTGACTGACGGATAGGTGACTGACGGATATGTGATTGTGACTGACGGATACGTGACTGTGACCGACGGATACGTGACTGTGGCTGACAGACACATGCCGGATGGACACAGTTCTGGCTGTGAAATGATTATCCCAATCCCTGCATGTCAGCCACACCCGTTGCTGACAGGTGGATAAAATCGAGCACACAGCCATGCAATCTCCATAGACAAACATTGGCAGTAGAATAGCCTTACTGAAGAACTCAGTGACTTTCAACGTGGCACCGTCATGAGATGCCACCTTTCCAACAAGTCAGTTCGTCAAATTTCTGCCCTGCTAGAGCTGCCCCAGTCAACTGAAAGTGCTTTTATTGTGAAGTGGAAACGTCAAGGAGCAACAACGGCTCAGCCGCAAAGTGGCAGGCCGCACAGGACCACCGAGTGCTGAAGCACGTCTGTCCTCGGTTGGAACACTCACTCCCGAGTGTCTCTGGAAGCAACGTTAGCACAAGCGCTGTTCGCCGGGAGCTTAATGAATTGGGTCTCCATGGCCGAGCAGCCGCACACAAGCCTAAGATAACCATGCGCAATGCCAAGGGTCGGGCTTGAGTGATGTAAAGCCCGCAGCTATTGGACTCTGGAGCAGTGGAAACGTGTTCTCTGGAGTGATGAATCACTCTTCACCATCTGGCAGTCCGAATGTATATACTGAACAAAAATATAAACGCAACATGTAAAGTGTTGGTTCCATGTTCCATGAGCTGAAATAAAAAGATCCCAGAAATTTTCCATACGCACAAAAATCTTTTCTCTCTCTAACATTTTGTGCACAAATTTGTTTACATCCCTGTTAGTGAGTATTTTTCCTTTGCCAAGATAATCCATCCACCTGACAGGTGTGGCTTATCAAGAAGCTGATTCAACAGCATGACCATTACACAAGTGCACCTTGTGCCGTGGACAATAAAAGGCAACTCTAAAACGTGCAGTTTTGTGACACAACACAATGCCACAGATCTCTCAAATTTTGATGGAACTTTCAATTGGAATATTGACTGCAGGTATGTCCACCACAGCTATTGCCAGAGAGTTGGATGCTAATTTCTCTACCATAAGCCGCCTCCAACGTTGTTTTAGTGAATTTGGCAGTACGTCCAATTCGGCCTTACAACCGTAGACCACGTGTAACCCCGCCAGCCCAGGACCTCCACATCCGGCTTCTTCACCTGTCTGAGGACAGGAACCTGGACAGCTGATGAAACTGTGGGTTTGCACAACTGGAGAATTTCTGCTTAAACTGTCAGAAACTGTCTCGGGGAAGCACATCTGCGTGCCCCGTTGTCCTCACCAGGGTCTTGACCTGACTGCAGTTCGGCGTCATAACTGACTTCAGTGGCTACAGGAACGCTGGAGAAGTGCGCTCTTCACGGATGAATCCTTGTTTCAACTGTAGCGGGCAGTTGGCAGACAGCATGTGTGGCGTCAGGGCAGTTGGCAGACAGCATGTGTGGCGTCAGGGCAGTTGGCAGACAGCATGTATGGCGTCATACCATCATTGCCACTTAAACATCCCCAGCTTCCAATTGGCTAATTCATCCCCCCTCCTCTCCCATGTAACTATTCTCCAGGTCGTAAGTATTACCTGGTAAAATAACATTTTAAACTGCGGGCCACCATTTTGCTGATGTCAACGTTGTGAACAGAGTGTCCATGGTGGGGTTATGGTATGGGCAGGAACAAGCTAGACGACTAAAATGTACATTTTATCAATGGCAATTTGAATGCACAGAGATACCAGAAGCTACGGAAAACAAACAATTGCATTTTCTTGATGGCACTTGGAATTCACAGAAATACCGTGACGAGGTCTTGAGGCCCGTTGCTGTGCCATTCATCCGCTGCCATCCCCTCATGTTTCAGCATGATAATGCACGACCCCATGTCACAAGGATCTGTACACTACTGGAAGCTAAAATTGACCCAGTTCTTCCATGACCTGCATGCTCACCAGACATGTCACCCATTGAGCATGTTTGGGATGCTCTGGATCGACGTGTACAACAGCGTGTTTCAGTTCCTGCTAATATCCAGCAACTACTCACAGCAAATTGAAGAGGAGTGGGACAACATTCCACAAGCCACAAACAACAGCCTGATCAACTCTATGTGAAGGAGATGTGTCTCGCTGCATGAGGCAAATAAATGGTGGTCACACCAGATACTCACTGTTTTTCTGATCCAGGCCCCTACCTTTTTTTAAAGGTGTCTGTTACCAACAGATGCATATCTGTATTCCCGGTCATGTGAAATCCATAGATTAGGGCCAAATTAACTCATTTCGATTGACTGATTTCCTCATATGGACTGTAACTGAGTAAAATCTTTGAAATTGTAGCATGTTGCATTTATATTGTTGGCCGGTGTAGATTTCAGTTTGAGGGTTGTGTTGTGGTCATTGTGAAGGTAAAGAAAGATACCAATATTGAAATGAAATCCCCTGGCTTCCCTGTGTGTCAAAGACTAAGGTCTGGCGTCACAGTCACCCCTCTCTACGAAGGTCAGGCGTCACAGTAACCCCTCTCTACTAAGGTCAGGCGTCACAGTCACCCCTCTCTACGAAGGTCAGGCGTCACAGTAACCCCTCTCTACTAAGGTCAGGCGTCACGGTAACCCCTCTCTACTAAGGTCTGACGTCACAGTAACCCCTCTCTACTAAGGTCTGGCGTCACAGTAACCCCTCTCTACTAAGGTCAGGCGTAACGGTAACCCCTCTCTACTAAGGTCTGACGTCACAGTAACCCCTCTACTAAGGTCAGGCGTCACGGTAACCCCTCTCTACTAAGGTCTGACGTCACAGTAACCCCTCTCTACTAAGGTCAGGCGCCACGGCAACCCCTCTCTACTAAGGTCTGACGTCACAGTAACCCCTCTCTACTAAGCTCTGACGTCACAGTAACCTCTCTCTACTAAGGTCTGACGTCACGGTAACCCCTCTCTACTAAGGTCTGACGTCGCGGTAACCCCTCTCTACTAAGGTCTGACGTCACGGTAACCCCTCGCTACTAAGGTCTGACGTCACGGTAACCCCTCTCTACTAAGGTCTGACGTCACGGTAACCCCTCTCTACTAAGGTCTGACATCACGGTAACCCCTCTCTACTAAGGTCTGACATCACGGTAACCCCTCTCTACTAAGGTCTGACGTCACGGTAACCCCTCTCTACTAAGGTCTGACATCACGGTAACCCCTCTCTACTAAGGTCTGACGTCACGGTAACCCCTCTCTACTAAGGTCTGACATCACGGTAACCCCTCTCTACTAAGGTCCGACGTCGTTGCTGCCAATGACTGGAACGAACTACAAAAATCTCTGAAACTAGAAACACTTATCTCCCTCACTAGCTTTAAGCACCAGCTGTCATAGCAGCTCACAGATTACTGCACCTGTACATAGCCCATCTATAATTTAGCCCAAACAACTACCTCTTTCCCTACTGTATTTATTTTATTTTATTTATTTATTTATTTTGCTCCTTTGCACCCCATTATTTGTATCTCTACTTTGCACATTCTTCCACTGCAAATCTACCATTCCAGTGTTTTACTTGCTATATTGTATTTACTTTTCCACCATGGCCTTTTTTTTGCCTTTACCTCCCTTATCTCACCTCATTTGCTCACATCGTATATAGACTTGTTTCTACTGTATTATTGACTGTGTGTTTGTTTTACTCCAGGTGTAACTCTGTGTTGTAGTATGTGTCGAACTGCTTTGCTTTATCTTGACCAGGTCACAGTTGTAAATGAGAACTTGTTCTCAACTAACCTACCTGGTTAAATAAAGGTGAAATATATAAAAAATAAATATTAGCAATTAAACAAAGGTGATAGGAAAAAATAATGTCCAAGTCAAGAAAGCTTACCAGCAGCCAACGGTACATAACGCAATTAGTGTGTAATTGTGTGTAATTTGCTAAAGAATTTAGGAATTGAGATATAAGATATATTCCTTGTTTCTAGTGTAGGTACAGTGGGGCTAAAAAGTATTTAGTCAGCCACCAATTGTGCAAGTTCTCCCACTTAAAAAGATGAGAGAGGCCTGTAATGTTCATCATAGGTACACTTCAACTATGACAGACAAAATGAGAAAAAAAATCCAGAAAATCACGTTGTAGGATTTTTAATGAATTTATTTGCAAATTATGATGGAAAATAAGTATTTGGTCACCTACAAACAAGCAAGATTTCTGGCTCTCACAGACCTGTAACTTCTTCTTTAAGAGGCTCCTCTGTCCTCCACTCGTTACCTTTATTAATGGCACCTGTTTGAACTTGTTATCAGTATAAAAGACACCTGTCCACAACCTCAAACAGTCACACTCCATAATAATAATAATAATAATAATAATAATAATAATTTTACAGACCCCTGCTGTACCAGAGTGCCCCTGCTGTACCACAGACCCCTGCTGTACCACAGACCCCTGCTTGAACAACCCTGCTGTAATCGTCACGGCAGGTATTGACTTACACCTACAATGGGTCTAGCAGTTAAAGAACACAGGGGTAGAGTACATGTGTTGTGCCACAGAGAGTCACCCGAGACAGAACCTGACACCCTTGTCCTTTTTCGGGTTGCTGTAAATCACACCTCTCTGACATGGAAAGAGGAGAGAGTCTAGAGGCCTGGGTCAAAGGGCAACGTTGGCTTGGGGGTGCGGTCAGTGAAGTAGCCACAATCCCCTTTTTTTGTCTGTAATCCAAGACTGTAGTCATTGCCCGTATCGTGGACCGACTGATACATAATGATACTGTTACGATATTGTGGCGTGTAAATTATGAATACAATTATGACAGACGGTCTTAATGAAGTAGAACCACAAGATAACATTTTCACAGCTTGAAAGCTACATCAATGAACCAATTCTTCTGAGTCAGCTCTTCTTCTATCCCAAAGCAAACCATGTGGTGTGGGGATTGAGAGAGAGAGAGAGAGACAGTACATGTGTTGTGGGGTTAGAGAGAGAGAGAGAGACAGTACATGTGTTGAGAGAGAGTACATGTGTTGTGGGGTTAGAGAGAGAGACAGTACATGTGTAGAGAGAGAGAGAGAGAGAGAGAGAGAGAGAGAGAGAGAGAGAGAGAGAGAGAGAGAGAGAGAGAGAGAACCCCTTTTCCATATTTTATAAAGTTATAGCCTTTTTCTGAATTGTATTAAATTAAATATGTTCCTCATCATTCTACACACAATACCCCATAATGACATCACAATACCCCATAATGACATCACAATACCCCATAATGACAAAGCGAAAACAGGTTTTTAGACATTTTTGCAAATATATGGAAAATTAAAAAAAAGAGAAATACTTATTTACATAAGTATTCAGACCCTTTGCTGTGAGACTGATAAACACCTGCCTCTGAGAACCAATCCAGGCAACCATAGACTTACCTAGACACCTAAAAGAACACAACCCCATAAATCCACAAAAAAAAACCTAGACAAAACACATAAATCACCCATGTCACACCCTGGCCTAACCAAAATAATAAAGAAAACAAAGATAACTAAGGCCAGGGCGTGACAGTACCCCCCCCCCTAAAGGTGCGGACTCCCGGCCGCACACCTAAACCCATAGGGGAGGGTCTGGGTGGGCGTCTGTCCACGGTGGCCGCTCTGGCGAGGGACGTGGACCCCACTCCACCATAGTCTTAGTCCGTTTTTGTAGCATCCTAGGAACGGCGACCCTCGTCGCCGACCTAGGATTGGCAACCCTACTAAATGTCCCCACTGGACTGAGGGGCAGCTCCGAACTGAGGGGCAGCTCCGAACTGAGGGGCAGCTCCGAACTGAGGGGCAGCTCCGAAGTGAGGGGCAGCTCCGGACTGAGGGGCAGCTCCGGACTGAGGGGCAGCTCCGGACTGAGGGGCAGCTCCGGACTGAGGGGCAGCTCCGGACTGAGGGGCAGCTCGGGACTGAGGGGCAGCTCGGGACTGAGGGGCAGCTCCGGACTGAAGGGCAGCTGAAGGGCAACTGGCTGACGACTCTGGCAGATCCTGGCTGACTGGCGGCTCTGGCGGATCCCGGCTGAATGGCGGCTCTAGCGGATCCCGGCTGAATGGCGGCTCTGGCGGATCCCGGCTGAATGGCGGCTCTGGCGGATCCCGGCTGAATGGCGGCTCTGGCGGATCCCGGCTGAATGGCGGCTCTGGCGGATCCCGGCTGAATGGCGGCTCTGGCGGATCCCGGCTGAATGGCGGCTCTGGCGGATCCCGGCTGAATGGCGGCTCTGGCGGATCCCGGCTGAATGGCGGCTCTGGCGGATCCCGGCTGAATGGCGGCTCTGGCGGATCCCGGCTGAATGGCGGCTCTGACGGATCCCGGCTGAATGGCGGCTCTGGCGGATCCCGGCTGAATGGCGGCTCTGGCGGATCCCGGCGAATGGCGGCTCTGGAGGATCCCGGCTGACTGGCGGCTCTGGAGGATCCCGGCTGACTGGCGGCTCTGGATGATCCCGGCTGACTGGCGGCTCTGGATGATCCCGGCTGACTGGCGGCTCTGGAGGCTCCCTGCAGACTGGCGGCTCTGGAGGCTCCCTGCCGACTGGCGGCTCTGGCGGCTCCTTGCCGACTGGCGGCTCTGGCGGCTCCTTGCCGACTGGCGGCTCTGGCGGCTCATGCCAGACGGGAGACTCTAGCAGCTCTGGACAGACGGGAGACTCTAGCAGCTCTGGACAGACGGGAGACTCTAGCAGCTCTGGACAGATGGGAGACTCTAGCAGCTCTGGACAGACGGGAGACTCTAGCAGCTCTGGACAGACGGGAGACTCTAGCAGCTCTGGACAGACGGGAGACTCTAGCAGCACTGGAGAGGAGGAAGGCTCTGGCAGCGCTGGACAGGCGAGGCGCACTGTAGGCCTGGTGCGTGGTGCCGGCACTGGTGGTACTGGGCTGAGGACACGCACCTCTGGGCGAGTGTGGGGAGCTGCCACCGGAGGGCTGATGCGTGGAGGTGGTACTGGATAGACCGGACCGTGCAGGTGCAGTGGAGCTCTTGAGCACCGAGCCTGCCCAACCTTACCTGGTTGAATGCTCCCGGTCGCCCTGCCAGTGCGGCGAGGTGGAATAGCCCGCACTGGGCTGTGCAGGCGAACCGGGGACACCATGTGCAAGGCTGGTGCCATGTACGCCGGCCCAAGGAGACTTACTGGAGACCAGATGCGTAGAGCCAGCTTCATGGCACCTGGCTCGATGCCCACTCTAGCCCGGCCGATCCGAGGAGCTGTATGTACCACACCGGGCTATGCACCTTCACTGGGGACCCCGTGCGCTCCACAGCATAACACGGTGCCTGCCCGGTCTCTCTCGCCCTCCAGTAAGCACAGGAAGTTGGCGCAGGTCTCCTACCTGGCTTCCTTGCCAGCCGTGTTCCCTCATATCGCCGGCTCTTCTCCCCGGCTGCCTCTGCTCTCCTAGCTGCCTCCACCTATTCCCATGGCGGATTTCCCACCAGGATCTCCTCCCAAGTGTAGCAACCCTTGCCGTCCAACACATCATCCCATGTCCATTCCTCCTTGCGCTGCTCCTGCTGCCGCTGCCTGTCACCACGCCGCTTGGTCCTGTTGTGGTGGGTGATTCTGTCACGGCTTTCTTCCGTCAAAGGAGAGGCGGACCAAAACGCAGCGTGGTTTAAGTTCATGGTTCTTTAATAAGAAACACTTAACATGAACAAACTACAAAACAATAAACGTGAAAACAGTCCCGTGTGGCACAAACACTGACACAGGAAACAATCACCCACAAAATACCTAAAGAATATGGCTGCCTAAATATGGCTCCCAATCAGAGACAACGATAAACACCTGCCTCTGATTGAGAACCAATCCAGACAACCATAGACTTACCTAGACACCTAAAAGAGCACAACCCCATAAATATAAAAAAAAAACTAGACCAAAACACATAAATCACCCATGTCACACCCTGGCCTAACCAAAATAATAAAGAAAACAATGATAACTAAAGCCAGGGCGTGACAGAGACTCTAAATTGAGCTCAGGTGCATCCTGTTTCCATTGATCATCCATGAGATGTTTCTACATCTTAATTGGAGTCCATCTGTGGAAATTAAAATGATTGGACATGATTTGGAAAGGCACACACCACAGCTGACAGTGCATGTCAGAGCAAAAACAAAGCCATGACATCGAAGGAATTTTCCATAGAGCTCTGAGACTGGCTTTTGTTGAGCCACAGATCTGGGGAAGGGTATCAAAACACATTGCATTGCAGCATTGAAGGTCCCCAAGAACACAGTGGCCTCCGTCATTCTTAAATAGAGAATTTTGAAACCACCAACACTCTTCCTAGAGCTGGCCGCCCGGCCAAACTGAGCAATTGGAGTAGAAGGGCCTTGGTCAGGGAGGTGACCAAGAACCCGATGGTCACTCTGACAGAGCTCGAGAGTTCCTCTGTGGAGAAGGGAGAACCTTCCAGAAGGACAACCATCTCTGCAGCACTCCACCAATCAGGCCTTTACGGTAGAGTGGCCAGAAGGAAGCCACTCCTCAGTAAAAGGCACATGACAGCCCGCTAAGACTTTGCCAAAAGGCTCCTAAAGGACTCTGACCATGAGAAACAAGATTCTCTGGTTTGATGACACCAAAATTGAACTCTTTGGCCAGAATGCCAAGTGTCACGTCTGGAGGAAACCTGGCACCATCCCTACGGTGAAGCATGGTGGTGGCAGCATCATGCTGTGGGGATGATTTTCAGCAGCAGGGATTGGGAGACTTGTCAGGATTGAGGGAACGATGATTGAAGAAAAGTATAGAGAGATCCTTGATGAAAACCTGCTCCAGAGCGCTCAGGACTTCAGACTGGGGCGAAGGCTCACCTTCCAACAGGACAACAACCCTTATCACACAGCCAAGACAACACAGGAGTGATTTCGGGTCAAGTCTTCGAATGTCCTTGTGCGGTCCAGCCAGGGCCCAGGCTTGAACCTGATCGAACATCTCTGGAGAGACCTGAAAATAGCTGTGCAGCAACGCTCCACATCCAACCTAACAGAGCTTGAGAGTATCTGCAGAGAAAAATGGGAGAAACTCCCCAAATACAGGTGTGCCAAGCTTGTAGCGTCATACCCAAGAAGACTTGAGGCTGTAATCGCTGCAAAAGGTGCTTCAATAAAGTCCTGAGTAAAAGGTCCGAATTTAAATGTGATATTTCCGTTTTTTTTATTTTAAAATTCTAAAAACCTGTTTTTGCTTTGTCATTATGGGGTATTGTGTGTAGATTGCAGAGGGAAAATTGTTGAGCCATTTTACTGCATTATAGTTCATATAGGGATAGGGACACGTGGTCTGCGGTTTTAAGGCCGGTTGGACGTATTGCCAAATTCTCTAAAATGACGTTGGAGGCGGCTTATGGTAGAGAAATTAGCATCAAATTATCTGGCAGCAGCTCCGGGGTGGATATTCCTGCAGTCAATATTCCAATTGTACGTTTCCTCAAAATTTGAGACATCTGTGGCATTGTGTTGTGTGACCAAAACTGCCCATTTTAGAGTGGACTTTTATTGTCCCCAGCACAAGGTGCTCCTGTGTAATGATCATGCTGATTAATCAGCTTCTTGATATGCCACACTTGTCAGGTGGATGGACTATCTTGGCAAAGGAGAAATGCTAACTAGCGTGGATGTAATCAAATTTGTGCACAACATTTGAAAGAGGTAAGCTTTTTGAATATTGAATATTTATGTGATATTTTAGTTCAGCTAATGAATCACTTGACATGTTTTATATTTTTATTCAGTATAGTTGTCTCTTTGATGGATAGATGGTCAAATCAAATGTATTTATATATCCCTTCTTACATCAGCTGATATCTCAAAGGGCTGTACAGAAACCCAGCCTAAAACCCCAAACAGCAAGCAATGCAGGTGTAGAAGCACGGTGGCTAGGAAAAACTCCCTAGAAAGGCCAAAACCTAGGAAGAAACCTAGAGAGGAACCAGGTTATTAGGGGTGGCCAGTCCTCATCTGACTGTGCCGGGTAGAGATTATATCAGAAACATGGCCAAGATGTTCAAATGACCAGCAGGGTCAAATAATAATAATCACAGTAGTTGTCGAGGGTGCAGCAAGTCAGCACCTCAGGAGTAAATGTCAGTTGGCTTTTCATAGCCGATCATTTAAGAGTATCTCTACCGCTCCTGCTGTCTCTAGAGAGTTGAAAACAGCAGGTCTGTTTTTGTAAACAAGTCTGCAAGTTGTCAATCCCCTGATTGACTGAGGATGTCCAGGCCGTCTAGTTGTCTCTTTGATGGACAGATTGTCCCCTGATTGAACCAGGACATCTAGTTCTCTCTTTCATGGACAGATTGTCCCTTGATTGACTGAGGATGTCCAGGCCATCTAGTTGGCTCTTTGATGGACAGATTGTCCCCTGATTGAACCAGGACATCTAGTTGTCTCTTTCATGGACAGATTGTCTCCTGATTGACTGAGGATGTCCAGGCCATCTAGTTGGCTCTTTCATGGACAGATTGTCCCCTGATTGACTGAGGATGTCCATAGAAACAATCCTGTTCTCTCTCTCTGTTGTCTTTATTGTGTTGTGTTTACAATTCCTGTCCTTGAATATTCATTATTATGCCACTTCAATATTCATATACTGTACCATAATATGTCGTGTAAGCCTACACATACAGTGGGACAAAAAAGTATTTAGTCAGCCACCAATTATGCAAGTTCTCTCACTTAAAAAGATGAGGCCTGTAATTTTCATCATAGGTACACTCCAACTATGACAGACAAAATGAGAAGAAAAAAAATCCAGAAAATTACATTGTAGGATTTTTAATGAATTTATTTGCAAATTATGGTGGAAAATAAGTATTTGGTCACCTACAAACAAGCAAGATATCTGGCTCTCACAAACCTGTAAATTCTTCTTTAAGAGGCTCCTCTGTCCTCCACTCGTTACCTGTATTAATGGCACCTGTTTGAACTTGCTATCAGTATAAAAGACACCGGTCCACAACCTCAAACAGTCACACTCCAAACTTCACTATGGCCAAGACCAAAGAGCTGTCAAAGGACACCAGAAACAAAATTGTAGACCTGCACCAGGCTGGGAAGACTGAATATGCAATAGGTAAGCAGCTTGGTTTGAAGAAATCAACTGTGGGAGCAATTATTAGGAAATGGAAGACATACAAGACCACTGATAATCTCCCTCGATCTGGGGCTCCACGCAAGATCTCACTCCGTGGGGTCAAAATGATCACAAGAATGGTGAGCAAAAATCCCAGAACCACACAGGGGGACCTAGTGAATGACCTGCAGAGAGCTGGGACCAAAGTAACAAAGCCTACCATCAGTAATACACTACGCCACCAGGGACTCAAATCCTGTAGTGCCAGACTTGTCCCCCTGCTTAAGCCAGTACATGTCCAGGCCCGTCTGAGGTTTGCTAGAGAGCATTTGGATGATCCAGAAGAAGATTGGGAGAATGTCATATGGTCAGATGAAACCAAAATAGAACTTTTGGTAAAAACTCAACTCGTCGTCGTGTTTGGAGGACAAAGAATGCTGAGTTGCATCCAAAGAACACCATACCTACTGTGAAGCATGAGGGTGGAAACATCATGCTTTGGGGCTGTTTTTCTGCAAAGGGACCAGGACGACTGATCCGTGAGAAGGAAAGAATGAATGGGGCCATGTATCGTGAGATTTTGAGTGAAAACCTCCTTCCATCAGCAAGGGCATTGAAGATGAAACGTGGCTGGGTCTTTCAGCATGACAATGATCCCAAACACACCGCCCGGGCAACGAAGGAGTGGCTTCGTAAGAAGCATTTCAAGGTCCTGGAGTGGCCTAGCCAGTCTCCAGATCTCAACCCCATAGAAAATCTTTGGAGGGAGTTGAAAGTCCGTGTTGCCCAGCAACAGCCCCAAAACATCACTGCTCTAGAGGAGATCTGCATGGAGGAATGGGCCAAAATACCAGCAGCAGTGTGTGAAAACCTTGTGAAGACTTACAGAAAACGTTTGACCTCTGTCATTACCAACAAAGGGTATATAACAAAGTATTGAGATAAACTTTTGTTATTGACCAAATACTTATTTTCCACCATAATTTGCAATTGTAATTGTAATTAAAAATCCTACAATGTGATTTTCTGGATTTTTTTCTCATTTTGTCTGTCATAGTTGAAGTGTGCCTATGATGAAAATTACAGGCCTCTCATCTTTTTAAGTGGGAGAACTTGCACAATTGGTGGCTGACTAAATACTTTTTTTGCCCCACTGTAAATACTCTGTTGATTTGATCCAGTTTATTTGATTTGTTTTTATGTCGTGTATTTATTTACATGTTACCTACTGGGATAATGATTGTAACCACGTGGAAACCTTTCTGTTTCATTGGATTCAGATGGGCACTTAGAGAGAAGCTCCCTGCCCACCCGGACAGACAACACATAACACATTCCTCAGCTTCTGCTTCATGCAGTGTGCAATATCCTCTCCTAACTGCCTCCCTCCTAATAAAATAGATTAGTTGAAACTCTGAGAGGAGAGCGAACCCCACCCCCAACAAAACCATTATTAGTTCAATATGAATTAGGTCAAAGAGATTGCATAGCTACATCTGCAACTAATACAGGGCTGGGTGTGAGTAGAGTACAAGGAAGATTGTGTTCGTCTAATGTGTTTTAAAAAACCTCCGGGCCCCGCTCTCTTGGAGTTTAGGGTTACATTAAATATGGAGCTTGATGACATTACTTAGCTGTGTAACATTTCTCATATGGGCTCAGCAGTTTTGAAAGAGTAATTTTGGGATGAAACAACCAGTGTCCTTGTTATGTTGGCTGGCGGACATCTTTGATTTCAGAGCTGTGGTCGTTCCACGCATCTTCTGATATTCAACTTTTTTTTTCTTCCCCGGGACGTAGTGGCTGACAGGGACATGAATCGTGTGTTCTCTTTGCGGAGTCTTCCTGTCTTCTCTGAAAAGCGCTGACTCTTCCCGAAGGTCTAGTCCAAATGTGGATAAGGAACACATTATTCAAGGTTGTGGTTAGGAGACAAACAGGGAAACTCATTCTCTGGCTACCACTACAGGACAGCCGCCCTCTGCTCTCATCTTAATGAAAGCTTTATCTTGTTTAAAACAAGATGGGAAAACTCCCAGAGTCAATCAAGAAGGACCCTGTTCCCAAAATCCCCTGTGGATTACAACAGGCTAGCAGCCCCAATACAGAACACACCAAGGAAAAACGCAACATGACGTTGTGAGGATAATTTAGCTCTTCAAAGCCAACTTTATTTGTCACATGGGCCGAATGCAACAAGTGTAGACCTTACAGTGAAATGCTTACTGACAAGCCCTTTAACTAACAGTAGAGTTCAAGAAGAGTTAAGCAAATATTTACCAAATAAACTAAAGTAAAAAATAATAGAAACTTAGACAATAACATAACAATAACGAGGCTATATACAGGGGACACCGTTACCGAGTCAGTGTGCGGGGGGGGGGGTGGGTTAGAGGTCATTTCTACATGTACGTAGGAGTGAAGTGACCATGCATAGATAACAAACAGTGAGTAACAGCAGTGTGCAAACAAATGGAGGGGAGGGAAGGGGGTCAGTGTAAATAGTCCGGTGGCCATTTTATTAATTGTTCAGCAGTCTTATGGCTCGCCCCCTCATTTCCAAATAATTCCCTAATTTCTAGACGAGCTGAATCTGGTAATTTTATTTTATTTTTTTTTACCTTTATTTAACTAGGCAAGTCAGTTAAGAACAAATTCTTATTTTCAATGACGGCCTAGGAACAGTGGGTTAACTGCCTTGTTCAGGGGCAGAACGACAGATTTGTACCTTGTCAGCTCGGGGACTTGAACTCGCAACCTTCCGGTTACTAGTCCAACGCTCTAACCACTAGGCTACCCTGTAATGAATGGTGTGGCTGTTGAACAACTTGAGACTAAATTACTTGGATTGTAAAACTGTCACGGTCAAAACATATAGATTCAATGGTTATAAAGATAGCCATTTTTTCCCCCTAACTTCAGGAAACACTCTCTAGTGGATGGAGGACTAAATCCCCTCGAACTCAACATTTAAATGGACTGGAAAATAACGGTACATTTTGCGACCAATGGCACCCTTCTAGCTAGCTGACAACCAATTTTTTAAGTTAGGTTATGATAGTTTTCAAAAAAGTACCATGTATACACATTTTGTAGGACACGTTGTATATTGTAAAATTCGACTGTGCGACAGACCATGCCATCATTTAATATCCAACGTTTTAGCTCTGAAATATACGGATTTGCTAATGTTGCTAGTTTGGTTTGCTAAATGTTGATATAACTGCTAAGCTAGCAAAAAGGAAATACATTGTAAGAGTTAAATAATACCTATCATGAAAACAACTGAATATTTGTCATTCGTTACCATATCAAAATTGGATTCCTCTGACGGGGGCGTTTTGCACAATCTGCAAAAATGTATTTTGAACTTTGAACTATAAACATTTTGACACCTATCACTGTAGACTGTGTTTCATCTTACAACAGCTACATAGAGGCAGTATTTAGGCAAACGTTACAATGTCTGCGTCAACATTAAACTCATTGGGACACCTAATTTTCATTACAAGACAAAACAAACGTGGGTACACTTTCAGTTATTGTGAAAAATATCATCATCACCTTTCAATGCCTTAACTCTGAAATGTAAAGGTTTATACATATTCAGAATGAGTTATCTTTCTAAAATGTGTATATTGTGCCAAGTTATTTAGCAACACGTATTTAACACCACAGAATGGAGAAAGTCAAGAGAAAGCAGTGGAGTCAGGTGGACATGTTCCATGCCACGGAGAACTGCGGGGCTATCCTCCAGGCTGCCAAGGTAAGTCAGGTGGACCTGTTCCATGCCACGGAGAACTGCGGGGCAGGGATGGCTATCCTCCAGGCTGCCAAGGTTAGTCAGGTGGACCTGTTCCATGCCACGGAGAACTGCGGGGCAGGGATGGCTATCCTCCAGGCTGCCAAGGTTAGTCAGGTGGACATGTTCCATGCCACGGAGAACTGCGGGGCAGGGATGGCTATCCTCCAGGCTGCCAAGGTTAGGCATCTTTTGTTTTTTTTAGGAGATTACCACGTGTATGTGAATTGTATCTGCTAGTAACAGTTTTATTTTCTTATCTACCAAGGTACATGGTGTACCTCGGCAGACGTTGGCAGACTGGCTGAACGACCCGGGTGACCCCATGGTTGTAGCAGTGGACCATCCACATTGCTTGCACCACAGGATGCAAATCCGCTGGTGTAATGCTGTGTCTACTGCGCCAGCCATTGGTTTTCCCCTTCACCAGACAGAGGCTGATGAAATACGCTGACAAAAATACGCAGGCATTTGGTGTTTCTGTATGTAGAATGCAGGACTGACTGTTCTCAATGTGTGTGATGTAAATGTGGATGTGTATGGTGATGCCAAACCAAACTGTTTATCCTGGATGGACAATTTTATATTCTATTCTATTGTAGGCTTCGGCACCCAGGGGATACAATCCCACCACTGGGGAAGAGGTGGTGGGAAATGTGAGGCACAAGAACCTGAGCATGAGGAGGCCGGACACCCTGGACACGGGGAGAGCTGAGTGTGCCACACGTCCGACGATGGACACCTTCTTTACTTCTTATGAGAAGCACTTGAAGGAGTTGTGGGTTGAGGGAGAAACCCAGAGAAATCTATAACTGCGATGAGTCTGGGTTTCGTAGCTGACCAGAGCAGGCGCAAAGTGCTGGCTCCCCGGGGCGCAGAACGCGTGTACCAGCAGGGGACCAAGGAGCACATCACAGTGCTGGCTTGCTTCAATGCAGCTGGGAAGGATGTCCCCCCGTTTATCATCTATCTCAAGTGTTTCCTCGGTGGCCACTGCACACTGGGAGGCCCCCACCCCCCAAGCCTTGTATGGACGGTCAAACAGTGGCTACATTGACGGGGACCTATTCAGGAAGTGGTTTCAGCACTTCATTCAGCATACGGGAGCGCCCTGTCCTTCTCCTCTTCAATGGACACAAGAGACACATGGACCCAGAGGTGCTCGCGGCAGCACTAAGGGAAGGGGTTATACTTCTTTGTCTTTCCACCACACTGAACCCATGTCCTGCAGCCGCTGGTAAGTGGTATACTTTGACCCTTTAAAGGCTGAGTTCTCCAAGGTAGCTGGAGACCTCCGCCATTTTGACAACTCCTACATTGTAAACAAATCAGAATTTGCCAGAGTATTCCGCTACCCGTACCCGCGCTGCAAAGACATGTGCTATGTGGTGGAAGGGGTCAAGAAGTTTGGCCTGTTCCCTTTTGAACCTTCAGCCATTGAAGGGTCCCGTTTAATGCTGTCTTGGTCCCTACCAGGTCCCACTACCGTCTCTCCTGGAACCAGCAGCACTGTGCCGTCCATCAGCACCTCCTCCCCAGTGACCACAGGAGGACCCTCAGCCCCTGCTCCAGTCCCATTCTCTGCTCCAGTCCCATTCTCTGCTCCAGTCCCATTCTCTGCTCCAGTCCCATTCTCTGCTCCAGTCCCATTCTCTGCTCCAGCCCCATTCTCTGCTCCAGCCCCATTCTCTGCTCCAGCCCCATTCTCTGCTCCAGTCCCATTCTCTGCTCCAGTCCCATTCTCTGCTCCAGTCCCATTCTCTGCTCCAGCCCCATTCTCTGCTCCAGTCCCATTCTCTGCTCCAGTCCCACTCTCTGCTCCAGTCCCACTCTCTGCTCCAGTCCCATTCTCTGCTCCAGTCCCATTCTTTGTGCTGTGACTTCTGCCAGCACTAGTTCCACTGTAGGGGTGTGCAGTGACTTCTGCCAGCACTAGTTCCACTGTAGGGGTGTGCTGTGTCTTCTGCCAGCACTAGTTCCACTGTAGGGGTGTGCTGTGTCTTCTGTCAGCACTGGTTCCACTGCAGGGGTGTGCTGTGACTTCTGTCAGCACTAGTTCCACTGTAGGGGTGTGCTGTGACTTCTGCCAGCACTAGTTCCACTGCAGGGGTGTGCTGTGACTTCTGCCAGCACTAGTTCCACTGCAGGGGTGTGCTGTGACTTCTGCCAGCACTAGTTCCACTGTAGGGGTGTGCTGTGACTTCTGCCAGCACTAGTTCCACTGCAGGTGTTTGCTGTGACTTCTGCCAGCACTAGTTCCACTGCAGGTGTTTGCTGTGACTGCTCTATCAAATTATTAATTATAACATAATAACACACAGAAATACGAGCCTTAGGTCATTAATACGGTCAAATCTGGAAAATATCATTTCGAAAACAAAACGTTTATTCTTTAAGTGAAATATGGAACCGTTCCGTATTTTATCTAACGGGTGGCATCCATAAGTCTAAATATTCCTGTTACATTGTCATAATAATAATAATAATAATAATAATAATGTCATAATTATGTAAAATTCTGGCAAATTAGTTCGCAATGAGCCAGGCAGCCCAAACTGTTGCATATACCCTGACTCTGCGTGCAATGAACGCAAGAGAAGTGACACAATTTCCCTAGTTAAAATAAATTCATGTTAACAGTCAATATTAATTAAATATGCAGGTTTAAAAATATATACTTGTGTATTGATTTTAAAGAAAGGCATTGATGTTTATGATTAGGTACACATTGGTGCAACGACAGTGCTTTTTTTCACGAATGCGCTTGTTAAATCACCCGTTTGGCGAAGTAGGCTGTGATTCGATGATAAATTAACAGGCACCGCATCGATTATATGCAACGCAGGACACGCTAGATAAACTAGTAATATCATCAACCATGTGTAGTTAACTAGTGTTTATGTTAAGATTGATTGTTCTTTATAAGATACGTTTAATGCTAGCTAGCACCTTATCTTGGCTCCTTGCTGCACTCGCATAACAGGTAGTCAGCCTGCCACGCAGTCTCCTCGTGGGGTGCAATGTAATCGGCTATGATCTGTGTCCAAAAATGCAGATTACCGGTTGTTACGGAAACTTGAAATCGGCCCTAATTATGGACCTAGTGCCAGCACTAGGTTCATGGCAGGTATGTGTTGTGACTTCTGCCAGCACTAGGTCCATGGCAGGTATGTGTTGTGACTTCTGCCAGCACTAGGTCCATGGCAGGTATGTGTTGTGACTTATGCCAGCACTAGGTCCATGGTAGGTATGTGTTGTGACTTCTGCCAGCACTAGGTCCATGGCAGGTATGTGTTGTGACTTCTGCCAACACTAGGTCCATGGCAGGTATGTGTTGTGACTTCTGCCAGCACTAGGTCCATGGCAGGTATGTGTTGTGACTTCTGCCAGCACTAGGTCCATGGCAGGTATGTGTTGTGACTTCTGCCAGCACTAGGACCATGGCAGGTATGTGTTGTGACTTCTGCCAGCACTAGGTCCATGGCAGGTATGTGTTGTGACTTCTGCCAACACTAGGTCCATGGCAGGTATGTGTTGTGACTTCTGCCAGCACTAGGTCCATGGCAGGTATGTGTTGTGACTTCTGCCAGCACTAGGTCCATGGCAGGTATGTGTTGTGACTTCTGCCAGCACTAGGTCCATGGCAGGTATGTGTTGTGACTTCTGCCAGCACTAGGTCCATGGCAGGTATGTGTTGTGACTTCTGCCAGCACTAGGTCCATGGCAGGTATGTGTTGTGGGATCCAGAGATGGAGAGGGATTGTTATTCTGATTTTTGTGATAGGGATGGAGGTCGAGATATAATTGTTTGTTTTTATGTGAAATTATTTATTTGTAAAAAAATATATATGTGTTTGTACTGACATGTGACCTACTGGATGTGTGTCTGTACTGACATGTGACCTACTTGTTGTGTGTCTGTACTGACGTGTGACCTACTGGTTGTGTGTGTGTACTGACATGTGACCTACTGGTTGTGTGTATGTACTGACATGTGACCTACTTGTTGTGTGTCTGTACTGACGTGTGACCTACTGGTTCTGTGTGTGTACTGACATGTGACCTACAGGTTGTGTGTGTGTACTGACATGTGACCTACTGGTTGTGTGTCTGTACTGACGTGTGACCTACTGGTTCTGTGTCTGTACTGACATGTGACCTACTTGTTGTGTGTCTGTACTGACGTGTGACCTACTGGTTCTGTGTGTGTACTGACATGTGACCTACTGGTTGTGTGTCTGTACTGACGTGTGACCTACTTGTTGTGTGTATGTACTGAAATGTGACCTACTGGTTGTGTGTATGTACTGACATGTGACCTACTGGTTGTGTGTATGTACTGACATGTGACCTACTGGTTGTGTGTATGTACTGACGTGTGACCTACTGGTTCTGTGTGTGTACTGACATGTGACCTACTGGTTGTGTGTGTGTACTGACATGTGACCTACTGGTTGTGTGTGTGTACTGACATGTGACCTACTGGTTGTGTGTGTGTACTGACATGTAGGTGTAGGTGATAGATGCAAACTACATGTTAATCATTTTAAATGTGTGTAAATTGTATTGTCTTTAGTCTGTAATGTCTTTTTTTGTAATGTGTCAGACCCCAGTAAGACTAGCTGTTGCCGTTGGTTTCGGCTAATGGGGATCCTAATACATCTACATTCTTCTTGTCCCAACTTATTTTTGCTTTTCCACCTCTCTTCCAAATCTCACCTTTACTAAAACACCTAAATGAATACCTGCAAGTCTCAGATATCCTGTCTATGTTGTAGCCTGACTGGTGAGCATGTTTAAATCTATTTCCTGTCTATGTTGTAGCCTGAATGGTGGTTATGTTTAAATATATTTCCTGTCTATGTTGTAGCCTGACTGGTGAGCATGTTTAAATCTATTTCCTGTCTATGTTGTAGCCTGAATGGTGAGTATGTTTTAATCTATTTCCTGTCTATGTTGTAGCCTGAATGGTGGTTATGTTTAAATATATTTCCTGTCTATGTTATAGCCTGAATGGTGGGTATGTATAAATCTATTTCCTGTCTATGTTGTAGCCTGAATGGTGGGTATGTATAAATCTATTTCCTGTCTATGTTGTAGCCTGAATGGTGGGTATGTTTAAATCTATTTCCTGTCTATGTTGTAGCCTGAATGGTGGATATGTTTAAATCTATTTTCCCAGGCTGCTCAAACAGAAGTCAGCTTGAAAGAGAAGCGTCGCAGTGATAGAAAAGGGACATCAAAATTGGCTTGTTGTCATCAGCCCCCCGGGCCTGGCCAGGCAGCGTTCTGATCCCCATTTGCCTTTCTCCAGCCGATCCATCAGCGAGGTCTGATTAAACAGAAACATGTCTTCCAGCATTCCCCGTGCATCCCAAATGGCACCCTACACCATATATAGTGCACTACTGTAGACCAGGGCCCTCTGTAGGGAATAGGGTGTCATTTGGGATGCGTACCCCTCTCCGAGGGATGAGTGTCCCTCACTGTCCCACCCTGCAATCACTTCCTGCGGGCTGGCCCCCAAACAAAGGCAGCCTCTCTGTCTCCCTACCCCCAAAAACCCTCACCCCACCGCCTCCCCAACCTGACATGGAGGCAGAGAAAGAAATACAACACATATTTATGAGATTATCTAGAGTCTCGTGTTTCATTTTGATGTTCCAAAACAGTTATTTCATTCTCAGTGAGTGGAAACGTGACCCCAGGAAGTGGTTTCATTTCAGCTCTTGTTCTGTTGTCCTCGGTTATGTTGTGATACTGGCTAGACCAGAGGAACAAATTATAACTTATGGTGCAATTAATGGCACAACAGCAATGAATTACCGCAGCCTAAATATAACATAATGAGCTATAGTAAAGAGGTATTTTAAAGTGAAGTCCAGCCCAGGAACGAGGAGGTGTATGAAACAAAACACTGCCTGAAGAGACAGAGTTCAGATCACTAAAACCTTCTTCAGCTAGCTTGGATCTTAGAGACAGACTGCATAGTTGAGACAAATGAATATAAGGACTTCCTTGTCTTTACAACGGACAGCTATGTCAACTCAGCAATATGCAAGTGCGGACACGATAGAGGAGAGAGCTAAGCTGAAAGAAAAGACTTGCCCTGAAGCAGGATAGGGGTGTGCAGCATAACGAGGGGTAATCAGAGAAGAGGCCTGGTTTGGGGGTTGGAACACAGCACACTGATTTGTAAAAGGCACCGTGTTTTCAGGGGAAGTTGTTATCAACAATAAGCAGTGTTCTGTATTCAGTCTGGTCTGGTCTCATCCCTTAGCGCTGTGCAACTGAGAGTGCTGACATGTCCTCTACCACATGAGAGGCAGGATAACAGACAGACAGACAGACAGACAGACTGAGAGACAGACTGAGAGACAGACAGACTGAGAGACAGACAGACTGAGAGACAGACAGACTGAGAGACAGACAGACAGACAGACAGACAGACAGACAGACAGACAGACAGACAGACAGACAGACAGACAGACAGACAGACAGACAGACAGACAGACAGACAGACAGAGGAACACAATGCTAAACAAGAGGACGATTGTCAGAGTTGAAGAGAAGAATTCGGTCTGTTCTTGAAGAAAGAACAAATATCCCACTGCTTTTTCCCATTACAAGTTCCAGGGGTGACTTCCCCAAACCTTTTGTACCACTTTCCATTCATCCATTACCTTCCAATAGTTAGCAACACAAATGGGATAAAATGTGTGATTTGTGACAAACCTAGGTTGGGTGGAGCAATGTTGAGGAGGTTTAACACACTTAGGTTAACCTGATGAGTTCACGCCGCCAGCAAAACCTGGAAATGTGTTTTTAATCGAAGGAGAGCTACATACAACACTCCCTCTGACAGAGCTTGACCTGCATGCAATATAAGTATTTTAGGAATCGCTACAGTGATTCGATTTGAAGTGAGTTATTCAGGTTGTCATGGAGATATGTTTCAGATCAACCAGATGCCCCAGTGAGTCACATTAGCCTACTAGATATAAACAATTATTTACGAAGAACAAAAGGTTGAAATTGAAATAAATCACAAGTGCAGAGGATGAATGCTTTTTGTGGATCGGGTTGGTTTTGTTTGTAATATGTAGGAACTATTGTGTATTTTTTTTAAAATCCATATCACGTAGCCGAGGCTATCTGTGGGCTAATTCTAAAGATAAATTCTCCAGTTTGTGCTATCAAAAGCTTTTCCTGAACATAAGCCGTCATTAAAAGGCACTCTTATGAACTCTTGTTTCGAGTCGTAAGATATAAAAGCCCACTTATATCCATTATCCAATAAGTGAAAGGACTCAGAAAGAGAATAAACAAACATGGAAACAGGAACATCTACAGTTATGTGTATAGGGTTTGAAATCATTATTTTATATATAGACGTACTTCACCTTTTTTTATTTTACAAAACAGGACAGGAAATTAGACAAAATGACAGGACAAAAAAAAAATAGGAAGTACTAACCTTCGCATGACGTTATCAGCCTTATTAATAAATACAGTATTGTCTGATTCACATGTAGGTCTACAATCTTACACATTTTGAAAGGTCAAATGTTAATATTTGCCTACTCATAGCACTTCAAAGAAAATTAATGCAACCTGGGACAAGACTTGAAGGTAACTTTAAAAAAAATATATATATTTCACCTTTATTTAACCAGGTAGGCTAGTTGAGAACAAGTTCTCATTTACAACTGCGACCTGGCCAAGATGAAGCACAGCAGTGTGAACAGACAACAACACAGAGTTACACATGGAGTAAAACAATTAACGAGTCAATAACACAGTAGAAAAACAAGAGAGTCTATATACATTGTGTGCAAAAGGCATGAGGAGTTAGGCGAATAATTACAATTTAGCAGATTAACACTGGAGTGATAAATGATCAGATGGTCATGTACAGGTAGAGAGAGATATTGGTGTGCAAAAGAGCAGAAAAGTAAATAAATATAAACAGTATGGGGATTAGGTAGGTAAAAATGGGTGGGCTATTTACCGATAGACTATGTACAGCTGCAGCGATCAGATAGCAGCTTTGAAGGTAGAACACAGGAAAGAGCCAGTCATTCACCTAGACTTCTATGATTGGCAGAGAGAAAATATGAGCAACGAGAAAACAGAACGGTCAACTATTTTTTGTTGTTGTTGTCAATTATCAACAATCGTTGCGGTTGGTCACCAATGAGGTAGAGGCAGCCATTTTCCACAATCTATTTCAATCTGCATCCGTCATTAATTGCTTATTAATACAAACCTAATTTCTCCTCTGCTTGGTAAATAAATAAACAATGCAAATGAAATATTTTACCAAACATCAGAACACATTAGGAGATGACAGATTAGCTATTTATTTTCTCATTTAACAAGCGTTGTCTTGGTAGCCGATTGTCAAAATGTTGTGCGTATGTACCGCTCGTGTTAATCTCTAATATCTGAGACGGGAAATTTGAAGCCGACCTCGTTGAAAAGGAAGCCTCGAGAGACAGCATCTACATCCTGAATGGCCCCCTATTCCCTATCCTCTAAACTACTTTTGACTGGAGCCATATGGGCCCTGGTCAAAAGTAGTGCACTATGTAGGGAATAGAGTGCATTATGTAGGGAATAGAGTGCATTATATAGGAAATGGGGTGCATTATATAGGGAATAGATTGCATTGTGTAGGGAATAGAGTGCATTGTGTAGGGAATAGAGTGCATTATATAGGGAATAGGGTGCATTGTATAGGGAATAGGGTGTAATATGTAGGGAAAAGGGTGCATTATTTATGGAAAGGGTGCATTATATAGGAAATAGGGTGCATTGACTAGTGTGCATTATGTAGGAAATAGGGTGCATTATTTAGGAAATAGGGTGCATTACATTGTCACACCCTGACCATAGTTTACTTTGTATATTTCTATGTTTTGGTTGGTCAGGGTGTGAGCTGAGTGGGCATTCTATGTTTCATTGTCTAGTTTGTCTATTTCTATGTCTGGCCTGATATGGTTCTCAATCAGAGGCAGGTGTTAGTCATTGTCTCTGATTGGGAACCATATTTAGGTAGCCTGGGTTTCACTGTGTGTTTGTGGGTGATTGTTCCTGTCTCTGTGTTCTCACCAGATAGGGCTGTTAAGGTTTTCGTTACGTTCTTTGTTTTGTAGTGTTTGTATCGATTCGTGTTTTACATTTGTTTATTAAACATGGATCGCAATCTACACACCGCATTTTGGTCCGACTCTCCTTCTCATACAGAAAACCGTGACATACATAAGGAACAGGGTGCATAAAGAGGGGAATATGGTGCATTATGTAGGGAATAGGGTGCATTTTGTAAGGAGTGGGGTGCATTATATAGGGAATAGGGTGCATTATATAGGGGATAGGGTGCATTATGTAGGGAATAGAGTGCATTGTGTAGGGAATAGGGTGCATTTTGTAGGGAATAGGGTGCATTTTGTAAGGAGTGGGGTGCATTATATAGGGAATAGGGTGCATTATATAGGGGATAGGGTGCATTATGTAGGGAATAGAGTGCATTGTGTAGGGAATAGAGTGCATTGTGTAGGGAATAGGGTGCATTATGTAGGGAATAGGGTGCATTGTGTAGGGAATAGAGTGCATTATGTAGGGAATAGGGTGCATTATTTAGGGAAAGGGTGCATTATATAGGAAATAGGGTGCATTGACTAGTGTGCATTATGTAGGAAATAGGGTGCATTATTTAGGAAATAGGGTGCATTACATAAGGAACAGGGTGCATAAAGAGGGGAATATGGTGCATTATTTAGGAAATAGGGTGCATTATTTAGGAAATAGGGTGCATTACATAAGGAACAGGGTGCATAAAGAGGGGAATATGGTGCATTATATAGGGAATAGGGTGCATTTTGTAAGGAGTGGGGTGCATTATATAGGGAATAGGGTGCATTATATAGGGGATAGGGTGCATTATGTAGGGAATAGAGTGCATTGTGTAGGGAATAGAGTGCATTGTGTAGGGAATAGGGTGCATTATGTAGGGAATAGGGTGCATTGTGTAGGGAATAGAGTGCATTATGTAGGGAATAGGGTGCATTATTTAGGGAAAGGGTGCATTATATAGGAAATAGGGTGCATTGACTAGTGTGCATTATGTAGGAAATAGGGTGCATTATTTAGGAAATAGGTTGCATTACATAAGGAACAGGGTGCATAAAGAGGGGAATATGGTGCATTATATAGGGAATAGGGTGCATTTTGTAAGGAGTAGTGTGCACTATGTAAGGAACAGGTTGCGTTATGTAGGGAATAGAATGCATTATGTTGGGATTAGGGTGCATTAAGTAGGGAATGCATTGCATTTTGTAAGGAGTAGGGTGCATTATGTAAGGAATGGAGTGCATTGTGTAGGGAGTAGGGTGCATTATATAGGGAATAGGGTGCATTATATAGGGAATAGGGTGCATTATGTAGGGAATAGGGTGCATTATATAGGGAATAGGGTGCATTATATAGGGAATAGGGTGCATTATGTAGGGTATAGGGTGCATTATATAGGGGATAGGGTGCATTATGTAGGGAATAGGGTGCATTATATAGGAAATGGGGTGCATTATATAGGGAATAGGGTGCATTATGTAGGGAATAGGGTGCATTATATAGGAAATGGGGTGCATTATATAGGGAATAGGGTGCATTATGTAGGGAATAGGGTGCATTATGTAGGGGATAGGGTGCATTATGTAGGGAATAGGGTGCATTATATAGGAAATGGGGTGCATTATATAGGGAATAGGGTGCATTATGTAGGGAATAGGGTGCATTATATAGGAAATGGGGTGCATTATATAGGGAATAGGGTGCATTATGTAGGGAATAGGGTGCATTGTGTAGGGAATAGAGTGCATTATGTAGGGAATGGGGTGCATTATATAGGGAATAGGTTGCATTGTGTAGGGAATAGAGTGCATTGTGTAGGGAATAGAGTGCATTATGTAGGGAATAGAGTGCATTATATAGGAAATGGGGTGCATTATATAGGGAATAGATTGCATTGTGTAGGGAATAGAGTGCATTGTGTAGGGAATAGAGTGCATTATGTAGGGAATAGAGTGCATTATATAGGAAATGGGGTGCATTATATAGGGAATAGATTGCATTGTGTAGGGAATAGAGTGCATTGTGTAGGGAATAGAGTGCATTATATAGGGAATAGGGTGCATTGTATAGGGAATAGAGTGCATTATGTAGGGAATAGAGTGTATTGTGTAGGGAATAGAGTGCATTGTGTAGGGAATAGGGTGCATTGTGTAGGGAATAGGGTGCATTGTGTAGGGAATAGAGTGCATTGTGTAGGGAATAGAGTGCATTGTGTAGGGAATAGAGTGCATTATGTAGGGAATAGAGTGCATTATATAGGGAATAGAGTGCATTATATAGGGAATAGGGTGCATTGTGTAGGGAATAGAGTGCATTGTGTAGGGAATAGAGTGCATTATGTAGGGAATAGAGTGCATTGTGTAGGGAATAGAGTGCATTATATAGGGAATAGGGTGCATTATATAGGGAATAGAGTGCATTATATAGGGAATAGAGTGCATTATATAGGGAATAGGGTGCATTGTGTAGGGAATAGAGTGCATTGTGTAGGGAATAGAGTGCATTATATAGGGAATAGAGTGCATTATATAGGGAATAGAGTGCATTATATAGGGAATAGGGTGCATTGTGTAGGGAATAGAGTGCATTGTGTAGGGAATAGAGTGCATTATGTAGGGAATAGAGTGCATTGTGTAGGGAATAGAGTGCATTATGTAGGGAATAGAGTGCATTATATAGGGAATAGGGTGCATTGTGTAGGGAATAGAGTGCATTGTGTAGGGAATAGAGTGCATTATGTAGGGAATAGAGTGCATTGTGTAGGGAATAGAGTGCATTATATAGGGAATAGGGTGCATTGTGTAGGGAATAGGGTGCATTGTGTAGGGAATAGGGTGCATTGTGTAGGGAATAGAGTGCATTGTGTAGGGAATAGAGTGCATTGTGTAGGGAATAGGGTGCATTATATAGGAAATGGGGTGCATTATGTAGGGAATAGAGTGCATTGTGTAGGGAATAGGGTGCATTATGTAGGGAATAGAGTGCGTTGTGTAGGGAATAGGGTGCATTGTGTAGGGAATAGGGTGCATTATGTAGGGAATAGGGTGCATTGTGTAGGGAATAGAGTGCATTATGTAGGGAATAGAGTGCATTGTGTAGGGAATAGGGTGCATTGTGTAGGGAATAGAGTGCATTGTGTAGGGAATAGGGTGCATTGTGTAGGGAATAGAGTGCGTTGTGTAGGGAATAGGGTGCATTATGTAGGGAATAGAGTGCATTGTGTAGGGAATAGGGTGCATTATGTAGGGAATAGAGTGCATTGTGTAGGGAATAGGGTGCATTATGTAGGGAATAGAGTGCATTATGTAGGGAATAGGGTGCATTATGTAGGGAATAGGGTGCCATTTCAGAAGTAAGACGGTTTGGAGGATGGATGTTGTACACATCTTGTCTTCGTCCTTGGCAACCTGAGAGCCTGTAAGCGAGGCAGAGAAGGGGATGGAGGGCAGTGGAGCTTTACACTGGTAAATATGCTGTCTGTCTGATTGAAAGATGGAGACACCTTGCCGCCTGTGACTGTCCTGATGGCACTGTGAGGCCTAGCTCCCTCCCTTATCCACTCCTCAACTCAGATAACATCCACAAAGCCCGGAAAAGGCTATATGGAGAATTCAGACTTTTTTTTTTTCAGAATTGGTTGAAATTAGGTTAGGGTTAGGTTTCGGCTACGGTTTTGGTTAGGGTAAGGGTTAAGGTAGAGGTTAGGGTTAGGTTAAGGGTTTGGTTTAAGGTTAGGGTCAATGTAAGGGTCAGTTTTAGACTGCAGGTCAGCAGTGTCCTTATAGTCTCTCCCACAAAGCCATGACACCATGTACATCCCAAATGGCACCCTATTCCCCATTGACTCTGATCAAATGTAGTGACCTACTACCCCATTGACTCTGGTTAGAAGTAGTGCACTATGTAGTGAATAGGCTTCCATTTCCACAGCCAACATTCTCTTCCTGCCCACCTCCCGCCTCCTCCCGTCTGGGTAAATAGCTCAGGATAGGAGCAATGTCCAAGGGGATGCAGTAACTGGTCCTGGATATGGGAACACCTATGTCTGGGGTAATTACCCTGTGTGCAACAATGAATCAAATGAAAGATAGCCCTGTAATCTAGAGGTCTGGCAAAATGGCCGATAAGGAAAGGGTTTCAGATGTCGTTGCGAAGATGGAGCCATATGCGAAAATGATAAATGAGGTAAAGGGAAAGAAGGATAGGCCTAATCTTTAGCCTGATATGGACTGGAGAAATGATCAGATTATTCTGCAATTGACTATTTATAATCTATTTAATTATAATCTCATGTTCAGAATAAACATCAAGGGACTACACTACATAGAATAGGGCTAGTGTCACGTTCTGACCTTAGTTATTTTGTTATGTCTTTTTTTTAGTATGGTCAGGGCTTGAGTTGGGTGGGTTTTTGTCTATGTTCCGTTTTCTATGTTGTGTTTGCCTTTGGCCTGGTATGGTTCTCAATCAGGGGCAGGTGTCGTTAGTTGTCTCTGATTGAGAATCATACTTAGGTAGCCTTTTCCCGCTTGTGCTTATTTTCCTGTGTCTGTGTGTTCCTGTGTCTGTGTGTTCCTGTGTCTGTGTGTTCCTGTGTCTGTGTTTATTTTCCTGTGTCTGTGTGTTCCTGTGTCTGTGTGTTCCTGTGTCTGTGTTTATTTTCCTGTGTCTGTGATTATTTTCCTGTGTCTGTGTGTTCCTGTGTCTGTGTATTCCTGTGTCTGTGTGTTCCTGTGTCTGTGTGTTCCTGTGTCTGTGTGTTCCTTTGTCTGTGTGTTCCTGTGTCTGTGTGTTCCTGTGTCTGTGTTTATTTTCCTGTGTCTGTGTTTATTTTCCTGTGTCTGTGTTTATTTTCCTGTGTCTGTGTTTATTTTCCTGTGTCTGTGTTTATTTTCCTGTGTCTGTGTGTTCCTGTGTCTGTGTGTTCCTGTGTCTGTGTGTTCCTGTGTCTGTGTGTTCCTGTGTCTGTGTTTATTTTCCTGTGTCTGTGTTTATTTTCCTGTGTCTGTGTGTTCCTGTGTCTGTGTGTTCCTGTGTCTGTGTGTTCCTGTGTCTGTGTGTTCCTGTGTCTGTGTGTTCCTGTATCTGTGTGTTCCTGTGTCTGTGTTTATTTTCCTGTGTCTGTGTGTTCCTGTGTCTGTGTTTATTTTCCTGTGTCTGTGTTTATTTTCCTGTGTCTGTGTTTATTTTCCTGTGTCTGTGTGTTCCACACGGAACTGTTTCGGTTTGTTATTTCACTTGGTTATTTTTGTATTTTGTCGTGTTCAGTTTGTTCTATTAAATATGGACACTTACCACGCTGCGCATTGGTCCTCCTCTTCTCCTTCATACGACGACCGTTACAGCTCGGAGTTACTTATAGAAAAACATTACAGAAGGTAGTGAATCATATATCCTTCCTGGTTGGCCCTGTCTGGAGGTATTGTCGGATAAGGCCACAGTGTCCCCCGACCCACCCCTGTCTCAGCCTCCAGTATCTACGCTGCAATAGTCTATGTGCCGGGGGGCTAGGGTCAGTCTGTTATATCTGGTGTAATTCTCCTGTCTTATCTGGTGTCCTGTGTGAATTTAAGTATGCTTCCTCTAACCCACTGTTCTCCGGGCGCCGAAGACGTGGATGTCGCTTAAGGCAGAGCCCCGCACCTCTTGGGTTTTAATGCGTAAGACACATTTCAGTTTAAGGCATTCAGTTGTACAACTGACCAGGTATCCCCCTTTTCCCTTTTCCCATTCTAATTATCTCTCTCCTTCTCTCCCTCCCCTCAGGGAGGACCTGTGCCCTACGACCATGCCTGAGCCCTAGGACCATACCTGAGCTCTAAGACCCTACCTGAGCCCAAGGACCATGCCTGAGCCCTAGGACCATACCTTAGCCCTAGGATCATACCTGAGCCCTAGGACCATACCTGAGCCCTAGGACCATACCTGAGCCCTAGGACCATACCTGAGCCCTAGGACCATGCCTGAGCCCTAGGACCATACCTGAGCCCTAGGACCATACCTGAGCCCTAGGACCATACCTGAGCCCTAGGACCATACCTGAGCCCTAGGACCATGCCTGAGCCCTAGGACCATACCTGAGCCCTAGGACCATGCCTGAGCCCTAGGACCATGCCTGAGCCCTAGGACCATGCCTGAGCCCTAGGACCATGCCTGAGCCCTAGGACCCTACCTGAGCCCTAGGACCATACCTGAGCCCTAGGACCCTACCTGAGCCCTAGGACCCTACCTGGCTATCCCCATTCCACCTGGCCGTGCTGCTGCTGCAGATTCAACTGTTCTGCCTGCGGCTATGGAACCCTGACCTGTTCACAGGACGTGCTACCTTGTCCCGTACCTGCTGTTTTTTACCCTCGCTCTCTCACCTGTTGTCTCGACTTCTGAATGCTCGGGTATGAAAAGCCAACTGACATACTCAACAGGTATTGATTGACCTGTTGCACCCTCTACAACAACTGTGATTATTTTTTTGACCCTGCTGGTCATCTATCAATGTTTGAATATCTTGAAGAACAATCTGGCCTTAATGGCCATGTACTCTTACAATGTCCACCCGGCACAGCCAGAAGAGGACTGGCCACCCCTCAGAGCCTGGTTCCTCTCTAGGTTTCTTCCTATCTTCCTGCCTTTCTAAGGAGTTTTTCCTAGACACCGTGCTTGTATGCATCTGCATTGCTTTCTGTTTTTTGTTTTTTTTTAGGCTGGGTTTCTGCTGATGTAAAAATAAGAAAAAAAGAAAGGGCTTTATAATTGCATGTGATTGATTGATGTGCTTGCTTTTTTGCTCTGTTTACTTATCTTCTGTTTTATCTTGCAGGGATGGAAACACTGACACTCAGTCCTTTCGGCTCAGTCACTCACTCCGTCAGATCCGTATCAATAGATGTCCTCTCCAGATGATCTCTCGATGGCCACGTGTCTTTGTGAAGAGAATGCGACTCAGTCCCATATGGCACCCTATTCAGTGTCTAGTGCTATGCATTTGACCAGGACCCACAGGACCCCCAAAAGGCTGGTCATAGCTACTGCAAGAATGACCTATAAGGTGGGTCATAGCTGCTGTAAGAATGACCTATAAGGCTGGTCATAGCTACTGCAAGAATGACCTATAAGGCTGGTCATAACTACTGCATGTTGTACTACTGTAAAAATGACCCATAGGGCTGGTCATAGCTAATGTAAGTTGTACTACTGCAATAATTGACCCATAGAGCTCTGGTCAAAAGTAGTGCACTACATAGGGAATAGGGCTCCGGTCTAAAGTAGTGCACTACACAGGGAATAGGGTGCCATTTGGAATCCATTCCCCGTCTCTCTAAGGGATGAGTGTCCCTCACTGTCCCACCCTACGATCACTTCCTGCGGGTTGGCCCCGAAACAAAGGCTGCCTCTCTGTCTCCCTATGCCCAAAACCCTCACCCCATCCGCCTCCCCAATCTGACATGGAAGCAGAGAAAGAAATACAACACATATTTATAAGATTATCTAGTGCCTCGTGTTTAATTTTCAAGTAGTGTGCTATATAGTAAAATCGGGTGCGATTTGGGACGAAACCAGTTGATCTTTGTTAGTGACAGTGTGTCCCCTGACAATAACATCTCTCTCCGAAGAGACTCTAATGAGAGACTGATTTGATACACTGCCTCACTCTCAGAATGGCCTCAATTAAAATGTCTGGAAGGACCCGACTGGCCACGGGGTGGGGTGGCGGGGGGAGAGGGATCAGGGGAGAGAGGGAGACGGAGACGGGGGGAGAGAAAAAGGGAGAGAGAGAGAGACCTCCCCTTGTCAGACCACTGCCAAATTAGAATGTATCTGATCAAATAAAATACCCACCTCCCCCCATGTAAAATCAGAACTCCCCCCATGTAAAATCAGAACTCTTCCCACCCATGTAAAATCAGAACTCCTCCCACCAAATGTAAAATCAGAACTCCCCCCTCCCCCCATGTAAAATCAGAACTCCTCCCACCCATGTAAAATCAGAACTCCTCCCACCCATGTAAAATCAGAACTCCTCCCCCCCATGTAAAATCCGAACTCCTCCCACCCAAAAAACGAGTCACGTTGAATGTGATGCAGCATTAAATAGCTTTGACATCAAAAAACTTGATTACAGTTTTCTTTTAACCAAATTTAAAGCAGACAAAGATGCCGTTCATTTAGCCACTGATCAATTGATCTACATATTCCTCAAACAGAGATACTGAAATCAAATCAAATCAAATTGTATTGGTCACATGCACATGATTAGCAGATGTTATTGCGAGTGTAGCGTAATGCTTGTGCTTCCTGTTCCAACAGTGCAGCAATATCTAACATGTAATCTAACAATTCCACCACAACTACCTAATACACACACATCTAAAGGGATGGAGTAAGAATATGTACATATAAATATATGGATGAGCGATGACTGAGCGGCATAGATGAGTAATCTGAGATATGTAAACATTATTAAAGTGACTCGTTTATTAAAGTGGCCATTGATTTCAAGTCTGTATGTTGGCAGCAGCCTCTCCATGTTAGTCACGGCTGTTTAACAGTCTGATGGCCTTGAGATAGAACCTGTTTTTCAGTCTCTCGGTCCCCAGCTTTGATACACCTGTACTGACCTCGCCTTTTGGATTGTAGCGGGGTGAACAGCCAGTGGCTCGGGTGGTTGTTGTCCTTGATGATCTTGACGAAACACAGCAGGTCTAGGCTATTATTCAAGCTGTTTAACCTAGTGATGAGGGTAGGCCACTTTCCTGAGATCCGGAGACAAGGCTTTATCACACCTAGATTTAAACACTGTGACAAGTTTGACCCTAATAACTATTGATGCATCTCTGTTAGTAGTAACTTAGGAAAGGTTTTCTGTAGCATAAAAATGACAGAATTCATGGCTTCCTAAGAGAACACAACATTTTAAGTAAAAGGCTAATTGGATTCCTACCTAAACACATAACAACAGATCATATACCATATACCCTGCACACCTTGGTCACACAAAAAAAAAAAAACACATTAGATTTTGATTCCGTATGGCACCAATCAAATCAAATCAAATCAAATGGTATTTGTCACATGCTTACTAACAAGCCCTTAACCAACATTGCCGTTTTAAGAAAAATAAGCGTTAAGAAAATATTTACTAAATAAACTGAGGTAAAAAAATATTAAAAAATAAAAACGGTATGTGGTGTAGGAGGTCTATCATATTATTATTGTGATCTAAAAGGAATGAAGTTATCTTAAGATTTAGAATTCCTATGTTTTATGATCAGTGCGTGGTACTGAACGTGTTATATTGTGTCACAGGCATTGACTTGACACATCAATTTTGATATCAAACCCCTAAGTGAAGGACTTAGAAAATAAAGCAATTTAATGCATGTTTTCAAACTTACTCGTGTACTGTCCCCTCCAAGGGTCCGCTGGAGTGATCTGGTTGTGTCATGGAAAGCAAAGGTGAATCACTATTCCATCCTTCATATTCCACATGGAAGAAGAAATCAAATGTTGCCTTTTAGCAGTAATCACAACAGAGATGTGCCACTGTGCCACTCTATGTGTGTGTGTGTGTGTGGAAGGGGGGGGGGGAGGGGGGGGTGTTCTCCATGGGAAGTTCCTTCCTGTTCCTGCCAACAGAAAGAGTGAAGACATGGGTTCAAACACTATTCAATATTTAATTTAATTTAATTTAAAATACTTCTGCTGGGCCTTTAATTTTTTTTATTTAACCTTTATTTGATTGAGCTTGCCTGGCACAACGAACCAATAGAATAGCCCGCAAAACTACAAATCCAGGCAGGCTAAAGCAAACCCTCAAAGTATTCGAAATATTTCAAGTACTATTTGAACCCAGGTCTGGTCTGCACCTTCTTTTCAACCCCATTTGTCTTGTTAATGTACCCCTCTGATTACCTGATTGCGCTGGATGACTGTGGAGAAAATCTGATTGCCAAAATTATATAGAGCAAAACTTTTGATTGGGGAGGGATCTAGGATGCATGATCGTTGACGGGGCCTGATGTGAAATTTGGCCTCATTGATTTCAAATCAGCGAAGTGGCACATGTAATTGTAATCAGACCTTAGAGGATACGTTCTCAGAGCAGTCTATTCTTCTATTCTAAGACCCCTAACTTTCTTTCTATTCAAATGTTTGAGCTTGAACAATATGGTATAATTAAATACAAAGACTATAGTTTAAGCGAGTTGACATGAAGTCTGAAAAAGAAAAGCAATTCACATGAGCACTACAATGCTGTGATGGGAACAGGGTGATATTTGGGACAGAGTTAAACAGTGAGGGTCCACGGCTGTATAATGCCAGCCTCAGTGTTGGTCACTCTGACGGCTGCGTGAGACGCAATTCCATCAACTGCAATTGTACATCTCAAAATGGGTTGATGATTAGGTCTAGATTACATCAAGGTACACATGCAGGGATTTATAATGCACTGTACATGGTCAGGGTATTTGTGTTACAAAAAGAGCAGTGATTTAAATCAGAAGTGATCACAATATACACTCACCGGACAATTTATTAGGTACACTACCCCGTTCACGAAAACAGATCTCTCCTACAGACAGTGAGCTATATAAAGCAGGCAGACAGGCATCGAGGCATTCAGTTACAGTTCCATTAAATGTTCGAATGGGCAAAACGAGTGACCTAAGCGACATTGAGCGTAGTATGTTACGGTTCCATTAAATGTTTGAATGGGCAAAACGAGTGACCTAAGCGACATTGAGCGTAGTATGATCGTCGGTGCGTTGCACCGGTTCCAGTATGTCAGAAACGTCCGCCCTCCTGGGTTTTTCCACGCACGACAGCGTCTAGGATTTCCCGAGAATGGTTCGAAAACAATGGGCGAAAACAATGGGCGAAAACAAGCTCCTTGATGTGAGGTCTAAGAAGAATGGCAAGAATTGTGAAAGCTAACAGGCGGGGCCACAAACAGACAAAATAACGTCGCAGTACAACAGTGGTGTGCGGAACGGCATCTCGGAACGTACAACTCATTGATCCTTGTCGCGGATTGGCTATTGCAGCAGACGACCACACCGGGTTCCACTCCTATCAGCTAAGAACAAGAAGAAGCGGCTCCAGTGGGCATGCCATCACCAACACTGGACAATAGACGAGTGGAAAAACATTACCTTGTCCGACAAATCTCTGATGGCAGAGTCAGGATTTAACATAAGCAGCATGAGTCCACGGACCCGTCCTGCCTGGTGTCAACGGTACAGGCTGGAGGCGGTGGTGTACCTCCGTCCAATCTGCAGCAACATGCCTGATTCCATGGTGTCAGCATGGACCAACATCCCTGTGGAACGTCTCCCACTTGTCTAATCCATGCCCCGAAGAATTCAGGCTATTCTGGTGGTAAAAGGAGGGGTCTGACTCGGTACTAGATGGGTGTACCTAATAAACGGGCCAGTGTATATCTTAGATCATCCTCTTCCACACCAATGATATAGTCCTTTCCATCACATGTACTCAATCGAATAGTCAGAGTCAGATCACAGCCAGAATTGTAGTCACAGTCAATAGATAGATAAATAGTCTAAGTTACTGTCAGTCAATAGAATAGTCAGTGTCATAGTCAAAGTTTAAGTAATATAATAGCCATAATCAGAGTCGTAGTTGGCGTCAGAGTCAATAGAATAATCTGAGTCAGAGTCAAGAGAATAGTTATAGACAGAGTGTATAGAGTAGTCATAGTTGGAGTCATCACTGTCAGCGTCAGAGTCAATAGAATACTCATAGCGTGAGTCAGTCAATAGATAAAGTCTGAGTCATAGTCTGAGTTGATTGTCGGGGTTATATTCAGAGTCAATATAATTTTCAGAGTTGGAGTCATAGTTATAGTCTGAGTCAATAGTCGGCGTCTGAGTGAATAGTCAAAGTCAATATAATTGTCACATTCAGAGTTATAGTCGAAGTCCGAGTCAATAGAATAGTCAGTCAGTGTCGACAGTCAGAGTCGGAGTCAATATTATACTCAGAGTCATAGTCAAGAGTCAAGAGGCGAGTCAACGGAGTCAGAGTTGGAGTCAGAATCATAGTGGGAGTCATCATCACAGTCAGAGTTGAAAGAATAGTCATTGTCTGAGTCATCGTAGTCAGAGTCGATGGTTGGAGTTATAGTCAGAGTCAGTGGAATAGTCATAGTCAGTCAATAGTCTGTTATATTCAGAGTCAAAATAATATTCAGAGTCATAGACAAAGGTCAAGATTCAAGAGTCGACTGTCAGAGTCAGTAGTCAGAGGTGTAGTCGTAGTAAATAGTCATAGTCAGTCTATAGTCAGAGTCATAGTCAATAGAATAGTCATAGTCAGTCAATAGTCAGAGTCAGAGTCAATAGAATAGTCATAGTCAGTCAATAGTCAGTCAGAGTCAATAGAATAGTCATAGTCGGTCAATAGTTAGAGTCAGAGTCAATAGAATAGTCATAGTCGGTCAATAGTTAGAGTCAGAGTCAGAGTTACAGTCAGAGTCAATAGAATAGTCATAGTCAGTCAATAGTTAGAGTCAATAGAATAGTCATAGTCAGTCAATAGTCAGAGTCAGAGTCAACAGAATAGTCATAGTCAGTCAATAGTCAGAGTCAGAGTCAATAGAATAGTCATAGTCAGTCAATAGTTAGAGTCAATAGAATAGTCATAGTCAGTCAATAGTCAGAGTCAGAGTCAACAGAATAGTCATAGTCAGTCAATAGTTAGAGTCAATAGAATAGTCATAGTCAGTCAATAGTCAGAGTCAGAGTCAACAGAATAGTCATAGTCGGTCAATAGTCAGTTATAATCAGAGTCAACAGAATATTCAGTCATAGTCAGAGTCAAGAATCCAGAGTCAAGAGTCTGAGTCAGTAGCCTTTCTCTTTAGCCCGATACTCGTCAATCCTGATTCACACATCCTTGATAGCCTCTTCCTGTTTATAGCCTCTTCCTGTTTATAGCCTCTTCCTGTTTATAGCCTCTTCCTGTTTATAGCCTCTTCCTGTTTATATCCTCTTCCTGTTTATAGCCTCTTCCTGTTTATAGCCTCTTCCTGTTAATAGCCGCTTCCTGTTTATAGCCTCTTCCTGTCTAATTTGTTTCCATCAGTATCATAACTTTCCCCTTCTGAAAAAAATAATGGTCCACAAGAAATAGAAGGTATATATTATAAATAATAATATGATAATGATAATAATAATATATAATATCAAATCAAATTTATATCACACGCTTCTTTAACAGCAAGGACTTATGGGTCATTTTCCAACAATGCAGAGTTAAAGAAATGTTAAATATAAAAAAAAAAAATAGAAATAGTGACACAAGGAATAAATACACAGTAAATAACAATAACAAGTAAAAAATAACATGACTATATATACGGTAAGTACCAGTATATATACGGTAAGTACCAGTATATATACGGTAAGTACCAGTACAGAGTCGATGTGTACCATGACTATATATACGGTAAGTACCAGTACAGAGTCGATGTGTACCATGGCTATATATACGGTAAGTACCAGTACAGAGTCGATGTGTACCATGGCTATATATACGGTAAGTACCAGTACAGAGTCGATGTGTACCATGGCTATATATACGGTAAGTACCAGTACAGAGTCGATGTGTACCATGACTATATATACGGTAAGTACCAGTACAGAGTCGATGTGTACCATGACTATATATACGGTAAGTACCAGTACAGAGTCGATGTGTACCATGACTATATATACGGTAAGTACCAGTACAGAGTCGATGTGTACCATGTCTATATATACGGTAAGTACCAGTACAGAGTCGATGTGTACCATGGCTATATATACGGTAAGTACCAGTACAGAGTTGATGTGTACCATGGCTATATATACGGTAAGTACCAGTACAGAGTCGATGTCTACCATGGCTATATATACGGTAAGTACCAGTACAGAGTCGATGTGTACCATGGCTATATATACGGTAAGTACCAGTACAGAGTCGATGTGTACCATGACTATATATACGGTAAGTACCAGTACAGAGTCGATGTGTACCATGGCTATATATACGGTAAGTACCAGTACAGAGTCGATGTGTACCATGACTATATATACGGTAAGTACCAGTACAGAGTCGATGTGTACCATGACTATATATACGGTAAGTACCAGTACAGAGTCAATGTGTACCATGGCTATATATACGGTAAGTACCAGTACAGAGTCGATGTGTACCATGGCTATATATACGGTTAGTACCAGTACAGAGTCGATGTGTACCATGACTATATATACGGTAAGTACCAGTACAGAGTCGATGTGTAACATGTCTATATATACGGTAAGTACCAGTACAGAGTCGATGTGTACCATGGCTATATATACGGTAAGTACCAGTACAGAGTCGATGTGTAGGAGTACCATGACTATATATACGGTAAGTACCAGTACAGAGTTGATGTGTACCATGGCTATATATACGGTAAGTACCAGTACAGAGTCGATGTGTACCATGTCTATATATACGGTAAGTACCAGTACAGAGTCGATGTGTACCATGGCTATATATACGGTAAGTACCAGTACAGAGTCGATGTGTACCATGACTATATATACGGTAAGTACCAGTACAGAGTCGATGTGTACCATGGCTATATATACGGTAAGTACCAGTACAGAGTCGATGTGTACCATGACTATATATACGGTAAGTACCAGTACAGAGTCGATGTGTACCATGACTATATATACGGTAAGTACCAGTACAGAGTCGATGTGTACCATGTCTATATATACGGTAAGTACCAGTACAGAGTCGATGTGTACCATGGCTATATATACGGTAAGTACCAGTACAGAGTCGCTGTGTACCATGACTATATATACGGTAAGTACCAGTACAGAGTTGATGTGTACCATGGCTATATATACGGTAAGTACCAGTACAGAGTCGATGTGTAACATGGCTATATATACGGTAAGTACCAGTACAGAGTCGATGTGTAGGAGTACCATGACTATATATACGGTAAGTACCAGAACAGAGTCGATGTGTACCATGGCTATATATACGGTAAGTACCAGTACAGAGTCGATGTGTACCATGTCTATATATACGGTAAGTACCAGTACAGAGTCGATGTGTACCATGACTATATATACGGTAAGTACCAGTACAGAGTCGATGTGTACCATGGCTATATATACGGTAAGTACCAGTACAGAGTCGATGTGCAGGAGTACCATGACTATATATACGGTAAGTACCAGAACAGAGTCGATGTGTACCATGGCTATATATACGGTAAGTACCAGAACAGAGTCGATGTGTACCATGGCTATATATACGGTAAGTACCAGTACAGAGTCGATGTGTAGGAGTACCATGTCTATATATACGGTAAGTACCAGTACAGAGTCGATGTGTACCATGACTATATATACGGTAAGTACCAGTACAGAGTCGATGTGTACCATGGCTATATATACGGTAAGTACCAGTACAGAGTCGATGTGTACCATGACTATATATACGGTAAGTACCAGTACAGAGTCGATGTGTACCATGGCTATATATACGGTAAGTACCAGTACAGAGTCGATGTGTACCATGGCTATATATACGGTAAGTACCAGTACAGAGTCGATGTGTAGGAGTACCATGACTATATATACGGTAAGTACCAGTACAGAGTCGATGTGTACCATGACTATATATACGGTAAGTACCAGTACAGAGTCGATGTGTACCATGTCTATATATACGGTAAGTACCAGTACATAGTCGATGTGTACCATGACTATATATACGGTAAGTACCAGTACAGAGTCGATGTGTACCATGGCTATATATACGGTAAGTACCAGTACAGAGTCGATGTGTACCATGGCTATATATACGGTAAGTACCAGTACAGAGTCGATGTGTACCATGTCTATATATACGGTAAGTACCAGTACAGAGTCGATGTGTACCATGGCTATATATACGGTAAGTACCAGTACAGAGTCGATGTGTACCATGGCTATATATACGGTAAGTACCAGTACAGAGTCGATGTGTACCATGGCTATATATACGGTAAGTACCAGTACAGAGTCGATGTGTACCATGTCTATATATACGGTAAGTACCAGTACAGAGTCGATGTGTACCATGGCTATATATATACGGTAAGTACCAGTACAGAGTCGATGTGTACCATGGCTATATATACGGTAAGTACCAGTACAGAGTCGATGTGTACCATGGCTATATATACGGTAAGTACCAGTACAGAGTCGATGTGTACCATGGCTATATATACGGTAAGTACCAGTACAGAGTCGATGTGTACCATGTCTATATATACGGTAAGTACCAGTACAGAGTCGATGTGTACCATGGCTATATATACGGTAAGTACCAGTACAGAGTCGATGTGTACCATGACTATATATACGGTAAGTACCAGTACAGAGTCGATGTGTACCATGGCTATATATACGGTAAGTACCAGTACAGAGTCGATGTGTACCATGACTATATATACGGTAAGTACCAGTACAGAGTCGATGTGTATCATGACTATATATACGGTAAGTACCAGTACAGAGTCGATGTGTACCATGTCTATATATACGGTAAGTACCAGTACAGAGTCGATGTGTACCATGGCTATATATACGGTAAGTACCAGTACAGAGTCGCTGTGTACCATGACTATATATACGGTAAGTACCAGTACAGAGTCGATGTGTACCATGGCTATATATACGGTAAGTACCAGTACAGAGTCGATGTGTAACATGGCTATATATACGGTAAGTACCAGTACAGAGTCGATGTGTAGGAGTACCATGACTATATATACGGTAAGTACCAGAACAGAGTCGATGTGTACCATGGCTATATATACGGTAAGTACCAGTACAGAGTCGATGTGTACCATGTCTATATATACGGTAAGTACCAGTACAGAGTCGATGTGTACCATGACTATATATACGGTAAGTACCAGTACAGAGTCGATGTGTACCATGACTATATATACGGTAAGTACCAGTACAGAGTCGATGTGTACCATGGCTATATATACGGTAAGTACCAGTACAGAGTCGATGTGTAGGAGTACCATGACTATATATACGGTAAGTACCAGAACAGAGTCGATGTGTACCATGGCTATATATACGGTAAGTACCAGAACAGAGTCGATGTGTACCATGGCTATATATACGGTAAGTACCAGTACAGAGTCGATGTGTAGGAGTACCATGTCTATATATACGGTAAGTACCAGTACAGAGTCGATGTGTACCATGGCTATATATACGGTAAGTACCAGTACAGAGTCGATGTGTACCATGACTATATATACGGTAAGTACCAGTACAGAGTCGATGTGTACCATGGCTATATATACGGTAAGTACCAGTACAGAGTCGATGTGTACCATGACTATATATACGGTAAGTACCAGTACAGAGTCGATGTGTACCATGACTATATATACGGTAAGTACCAGTACAGAGTCGATGTGTACCATGTCTATATATACGGTAAGTACCAGTACAGAGTCGATGTGTACCATGGCTATATATACGGTAAGTACCAGTACAGAGTCGCTGTGTACCATGGCTATATATACGGTAAGTACCAGTACAGAGTCGATGTGTACCATGGCTATATATACGGTAAGTACCAGTACAGAGTCGATGTGTAACATGGCTATATATACGGTAAGTACCAGTACAGAGTCGATGTGTAGGAGTACCATGACTATATATACGGTAAGTACCAGAACAGAGTCGATGTGTACCATGGCTATATATACGGTAAGTACCAGTACAGAGTCGATGTGTACCATGTCTATATATACGGTAAGTACCAGTACAGAGTCGATGTGTACCATGACTATATATACGGTAAGTACCAGTACAGAGTCGATGTGTACCATGGCTATATATACGGTAAGTACCAGTACAGAGTCGATGTGTAGGAGTACCATGACTATATATACGGTAAGTACCAGAACAGAGTCGATGTGTACCATGGCTATATATACGGTAAGTACCAGTACAGAGTCGATGTGTACCATGACTATATATACGGTAAGTACCAGTACAGAGTCAATGTGTACCATGGCTATATATACGGTAAGTACCAGTACAGAGTCGATGTGTACCATGGCTATATATACGGTTAGTACCAGTACAGAGTCGATGTGTACCATGACTATATATACGGTAAGTACCAGTACAGAGTCGATGTGTAACATGTCTATATATACGGTAAGTACCAGTACAGAGTCGATGTGTACCATGGCTATATATACGGTAAGTACCAGTACAGAGTCGATGTGTAGGAGTACCATGACTATATATACGGTAAGTACCAGTACAGAGTCGATGTGTACCATGGCTATATATACGGTAAGTACCAGTACAGAGTCGATGTGTACCATGTCTATATATACGGTAAGTACCAGTACAGAGTCGATGTGTACCATGTCTATATATACGGTAAGTACCAGTACAGAGTCGATGTGTACCATGGCTATATATACGGTAAGTACCAGTACAGAGTCGATGTGTACCATGACTATATATACGGTAAGTACCAGTACAGAGTCGATGTGTACCATGGGTATATATACGGTAAGTACCAGTACAGAGTCGATGTGTACCATGACTATATATACGGTAAGTACCAGTACAGAGTCGATGTGTACCATGACTATATATACGGTAAGTACCAGTACAGAGTCGATGTGTACCATGTCTATATATACGGTAAGTACCAGTACAGAGTCGATGTGTACCATGGCTATATATACGGTAAGTACCAGTACAGAGTCGCTGTGTACCATGACTATATATACGGTAAGTACCAGTACAGAGTCGATGTGTACCATGGCTATATATATGGTAAGTACCAGTACAGAGTCGATGTGTAACATGGCTATATATACGGTAAGTACCAGTACAGAGTCGATGTGTAGGAGTACCATGACTATATATACGGTAAGTACCAGAACAGAGTCGATGTGTACCATGGCTATATATACGGTAAGTACCAGTACAGAGTCGATGTGTACCATGTCTATATATACGGTAAGTACCAGTACAGAGTCGATGTGTACCATGACTATATATACGGTAAGTACCAGTACAGAGTCGATGTGTACCATGGCTATATATACGGTAAGTACCAGTACAGAGTCGATGTGTAGGAGTACCATGACTATATATACGGTAAGTACCAGAACAGAGTCGATGTGTACCATGGCTATATATACGGTAAGTACCAGAACAGAGTCGATGTGTACCATGGCTATATATACGGTAAGTACCAGTACAGAGTCGATGTGTAGGAGTACCATGTCTATATATACGGTAAGTACCAGTACAGAGTCGATGTGTACCATGACTATATATACGGTAAGTACCAGTACAGAGTCGATGTGTACCATGGCTATATATACGGTAAGTACCAGTACAGAGTCGATGTGTACCATGACTATATATACGGTAAGTACCAGTACAGAGTCGATGTGTACCATGGCTATATATACGGTAAGTACCAGTACAGAGTCGATGTGTACCATGGCTATATATACGGTAAGTACCAGTACAGAGTCGATGTGTAGGAGTACCATGACTATATATACGGTAAGTACCAGTACAGAGTCGATGTGTACCATGGCTATATATACGGTAAGTACCAGTACAGAGTCGCTGTGTACCATGACTATATATACGGTAAGTACCAGTACAGAGTCGATGTGTACCATGACTATATATACGGTAAGTACCAGTACAGAGTCGATGTGTAACATGGCTATATATACGGTAAGTACCAGTACAGAGTCGATGTGTACCATGACTATATATACGGTAAGTACCAGTACAGAGTCGATGTGTACCATGTCTATATATACGGTAAGTACCAGTACATAGTCGATGTGTACCATTACTATATATACGGTAAGTACCAGTACAGAGTCGATGTGTACCATGGCTATATATACGGTAAGTACCAGTACAGAGTCGATGTGTACCATGGCTATATATACGGTAAGTACCAGTACAGAGTCGATGTGTACCATGTCTATATATACGGTAAGTACCAGTACAGAGTCGATGTGTACCATGGCTATATATACGGTAAGTACCAGTACAGAGTCGATGTGTACCATGGCTATATATACGGTAAGTACCAGTACAGAGTCGATGTGTACCATGGCTATATATACGGTAAGTACCAGTACAGAGTCGATGTGTACCATGTCTATATATACGGTAAGTACCAGTACAGAGTCGATGTGTACCATGGCTATATATATACGGTAAGTACCAGTACAGAGTCGATGTGTACCATGGCTATATATACGGTAAGTACCAGTACAGAGTCGATGTGTACCATGGCTATATATACGGTAAGTACCAGTACAGAGTCGATGTGTACCATGACTATATATACGGTAAGTACCAGTACAGAGTCGATGTGTACCATGTCTATATATACGGTAAGTACCAGTACAGAGTCGATGTGTACCATGGCTATATATACGGTAAGTACCAGTACAGAGTCGATGTGTACCATGACTATATATACGGTAAGTACCAGTACAGAGTCGATGTGTACCATGGCTATATATACGGTAAGTACCAGTACAGAGTCGATGTGTACCATGACTATATATACGGTAAGTACCAGTACAAAGTCGATGTGTACCATGACTATATATACGGTAAGTACCAGTACAGAGTCGATGTGTACCATGTCTATATATACGGTAAGTACCAGTACAGAGTCGATGTGTACCATGGCTATATATACGGTAAGTACCAGTACAGAGTCGCTGTGTACCATGACTATATATACTTTAAGTACCAGTACAGAGTCGATGTGTACCATGGCTATATATACGGTAAGTACCAGTACAGAGTCGATGTGTAACATGGCTATATATACGGTAAGTACCAGTACAGAGTCGATGTGTAGGAGTACCATGACTATATATACGGTAAGTACCAGAACAGAGTCGATGTGTACCATGGCTATATATACGGTAAGTACCAGTACAGAGTCGATGTGTACCATGTCTACATATACGGTAAGTACCAGTACAGAGTCGATGTGTACCATGACTATATATACGGTAAGTACCAGTACAGAGTCGATGTGTACCATGACTATATATACGGTAAGTACCAGTACAGAGTCGATGTGTACCATGGCTATATATACGGTAAGTACCAGTACAGAGTCGATGTGTAGGAGTACCATGACTATATATACGGTAAGTACCAGAACAGAGTCGATGTGTACCATGGCTATATATACGGTAAGTACCAGAACAGAGTCGATGTGTACCATGGCTATATATACGGTAAGTACCAGTACAGAGTCGATGTGTAGGAGTACCATGTCTATATATACGGTAAGTACCAGTACAGAGTCGATGTGTACCATGGCTATATATACGGTAAGTACCAGTACAGAGTCGATGTGTACCATGACTATATATACGGTAAGTACCAGTACAGAGTCGATGTGTACCATGGCTATATATACGGTAAGTACCAGTACAGAGTCGATGTGTACCATGACTATATATACGGTAAGTACCAGTACAGAGTCGATGTGTACCATGACTATATATACGGTAAGTACCAGTACAGAGTCGATGTGTACCATGTCTATATATACGGTAAGTACCAGTACAGAGTCGATGTGTACCATGGCTATATATACGGTAAGTACCAGTACAGAGTCGCTGTGTACCATGGCTATATATACGGTAAGTACCAGTACAGAGTCGATGTGTACCATGGCTATATATACGGTAAGTACCAGTACAGAGTCGATGTGTAACATGGCTATATATACGGTAAGTACCAGTACAGAGTCGATGTGTAGGAGTACCATGACTATATATACGGTAAGTACCAGAACAGAGTCGATGTGTACCATGGCTATATATACGGTAAGTACCAGTACAGAGTCGATGTGTACCATGTCTATATATACGGTAAGTACCAGTACAGAGTCGATGTGTACCATGACTATATATACGGTAAGTACCAGTACAGAGTCGATGTGTACCATGGCTATATATACGGTAAGTACCAGTACAGAGTCGATGTGTAGGAGTACCATGACTATATATACGGTAAGTACCAGAACAGAGTCAATGTGTACCATGGCTATATATACGGTAAGTACCAGAACAGAGTCGATGTGTACCATGGCTATATATACGGTAAGTACCAGTACAGAGTCGATGTGTAGGAGTACCATGTCTATATATACGGTAAGTACCAGTACAGAGTCGATGTGTACCATGACTATATATACGGTAAGTACCAGTACAGAGTCGATGTGTACCATGGCTATATATACGGTAAGTACCAGTACAGAGTCGATGTGTACCATGACTATATATACGGTAAGTACCAGTACAGAGTCGATGTGTCCCATGGCTATATATACGGTAAGTACCAGTACAGAGTCGATGTGTACCATGGCTATATATACGGTAAGTACCAGTACAGAGTCGATGTGTACCATGACTATATATACGGTAAGTACCAGTACAGAGTCGCTGTGTACCATGACTATATATACTTTAAGTACCAGTACAGAGTCGATGTGTACCATGGCTATATATACGGTAAGTACCAGTACAGAGTCGATGTGTAACATGGCTATATATACGGTAAGTACCAGTACAGAGTCGATGTGTAGGAGTACCATGACTATATATACGGTAAGTACCAGAACAGAGTCGATGTGTACCATGGCTATATATACGGTAAGTACCAGTACAGAGTCGATGTGTACCATGTCTACATATACGGTAAGTACCAGTACAGAGTCGATGTGTACCATGACTATATATACGGTAAGTACCAGTACAGAGTCGATGTGTACCATGACTATATATACGGTAAGTACCAGTACAGAGTCGATGTGTACCATGGCTATATATACGGTAAGTACCAGTACAGAGTCGATGTGTAGGAGTACCATGACTATATATACGGTAAGTACCAGAACAGAGTCGATGTGTACCATGGCTATATATACGGTAAGTACCAGAACAGAGTCGATGTGTACCATGGCTATATATACGGTAAGTACCAGTACAGAGTCGATGTGTAGGAGTACCATGTCTATATATACGGTAAGTACCAGTACAGAGTCGATGTGTACCATGGCTATATATACGGTAAGTACCAGTACAGAGTCGATGTGTACCATGACTATATATACGGTAAGTACCAGTACAGAGTCGATGTGTACCATGGCTATATATACGGTAAGTACCAGTACAGAGTCGATGTGTACCATGACTATATATACGGTAAGTACCAGTACAGAGTCGATGTGTACCATGACTATATATACGGTAAGTACCAGTACAGAGTCGATGTGTACCATGTCTATATATACGGTAAGTACCAGTACAGAGTCGATGTGTACCATGGCTATATATACGGTAAGTACCAGTACAGAGTCGCTGTGTACCATGGCTATATATACGGTAAGTACCAGTACAGAGTCGATGTGTACCATGGCTATATATACGGTAAGTACCAGTACAGAGTCGATGTGTAACATGGCTATATATACGGTAAGTACCAGTACAGAGTCGATGTGTAGGAGTACCATGACTATATATACGGTAAGTACCAGAACAGAGTCGATGTGTACCATGGCTATATATACGGTAAGTACCAGTACAGAGTCGATGTGTACCATGTCTATATATACGGTAAGTACCAGTACAGAGTCGATGTGTACCATGACTATATATACGGTAAGTACCAGTACAGAGTCGATGTGTACCATGGCTATATATACGGTAAGTACCAGTACAGAGTCGATGTGTAGGAGTACCATGACTATATATACGGTAAGTACCAGAACAGAGTCAATGTGTACCATGGCTATATATACGGTAAGTACCAGAACAGAGTCGATGTGTACCATGGCTATATATACGGTAAGTACCAGTACAGAGTCGATGTGTAGGAGTACCATGTCTATATATACGGTAAGTACCAGTACAGAGTCGATGTGTACCATGACTATATATACGGTAAGTACCAGTACAGAGTCGATGTGTACCATGGCTATATATACGGTAAGTACCAGTACAGAGTCGATGTGTACCATGACTATATATACGGTAAGTACCAGTACAGAGTCGATGTGTCCCATGGCTATATATACGGTAAGTACCAGTACAGAGTCGATGTGTACCATGGCTATATATACGGTAAGTACCAGTACAGAGTCGATGTGTAGGAGTACCATGACTATATATACGGTAAGTACCAGTACAGAGTCGATGTGTACCATGGCTATATATACGGTAAGTACCAGTACAGAGTCGCTGTGTACCATGACTATATATACGGTAAGTACCAGTACAGAGTCGATGTGTACCATGACTATATATACGGTAAGTACCAGTACAGAGTCGATGTGTAACATGGCTATATATACGGTAAGTACCAGTACAGAGTCGATGTGTACCATGACTATATATACGGTAAGTACCAGTACAGAGTCGATGTGTACCATGTCTATATATACGGTAAGTACCAGTACATAGTCGATGTGTACCATGACTATATATACGGTAAGTACCAGTACAGAGTCGATGTGTACCATGGCTATATATACGGTAAGTACCAGTACAGAGTCGATGTGTACCATGGCTATATATACGGTAAGTACCAGTACAGAGTCGATGTGTACCATGGCTATATATACGGTAAGTACCAGTACAGAGTCGATGTGTACCATGTCTATATATACGGTAAGTACCAGTACAGAGTCGATGTGTACCATGACTATATATATACGGTAAGTACCAGTACAGAGTCGATGTGTACCATGGCTATATATACGGTAAGTACCAGTACAGAGTCGATGTGTACCATGGCTATATATACGGTAAGTACCAGTACAGAGTCGATGTGTACCATGTCTATATATACGGTAAGTACCAGTACAGAGTCGATGTGTACCATGGCTATATATACGGTAAGTACCAGTACAGAGTCGATGTGTACCATGACTATATATACGGTAAGTACCAGTACAGAGTCGATGTGTACCATGGCTATATATACGGTAAGTACCAGTACAGAGTCGATGTGTACCATGACTATATATACGGTAAGTACCAGTACAGAGTCGATGTGTACCATGACTATATATACGGTAAGTACCAGTACAGAGTCGATGTGTACCATGTCTATATATACGGTAAGTACCAGTACAGAGTCGATGTGTACCATGGCTATATATACGGTAAGTACCAGTACAGAGTCGCTGTGTACCATGACTATATATACGGTAAGTACCAGTACAGAGTCGATGTGTACCATGGCTATATATACGGTAAGTACCAGTACAGAGTCGATGTGTAACATGGCTATATATACGGTAAGTACCAGTACAGAGTCGATGTGTAGGAGTACCATGACTATATATACGGTAAGTACCAGAACAGAGTCGATGTGTACCATGGCTATATATACGGTAAGTACCAGTACAGAGTCGATGTGTACCATGTCTATATATACGGTAAGTACCAGTACAGAGTCGATGTGTACCATGACTATATATACGGTAAGTACCAGTACAGAGTCGATGTGTACCATGACTATATATACGGTAAGTACCAGTACAGAGTCGATGTGTACCATGGCTATATATACGGTAAGTACCAGTACAGAGTCGATGTGTAGGAGTACCATGACTATATATACGGTAAGTACCAGAACAGAGTCGATGTGTACCATGGCTATATATACGGTAAGTACCAGAACAGAGTCGATGTGTACCATGGCTATATATACGGTAAGTACCAGTACAGAGTCGATGTGTAGGAGTACCATGTCTATATATACGGTAAGTACCAGTACAGAGTCGATGTGTACCATGACTATATATACGGTAAGTACCAGTACAGAGTCGATGTGTACCATGGCTATATATACGGTAAGTACCAGTACAGAGTCGATGTGTACCATGACTATATATACGGTAAGTACCAGTACAGAGTCGATGTGTACCATGGCTATATATACGGTAAGTACCAGTACAGAGTCGATGTGTACCATGGCTATATATACGGTAAGTACCAGTACAGAGTCGATGTGTAGGAGTACCATGACTATATATACGGTAAGTACCAGTACAGAGTCGATGTGTACCATGGCTATATATACGGTAAGTACCAGTACAGAGTCGCTGTGTACCATGACTATATATACGGTAAGTACCAGTACAGAGTCGATGTGTACCATGACTATATATACGGTAAGTACCAGTACAGAGTCGATGTGTAACATGGCTATATATACGGTAAGTACCAGTACAGAGTCGATGTGTACCATGACTATATATACGGTAAGTACCAGTACAGAGTCGATGTGTACCATGTCTATATATACGGTAAGTACCAGTACATAGTCGATGTGTACCATGACTATATATACGGTAAGTACCAGTACAGAGTCGATGTGTACCATGGCTATATATACGGTAAGTACCAGTACAGAGTCGATGTGTACCATGGCTATATATACGGTAAGTACCAGTACAGAGTCGATGTGTACCATGTCTATATATACGGTAAGTACCAGTACAGAGTCGATGTGTACCATGGCTATATATACGGTAAGTACCAGTACAGAGTCGATGTGTACCATGTCTATATATACGGTAAGTACCAGTACAGAGTCGATGTGTACCATGGCTATATATACGGTAAGTACCAGTACAGAGTCGATGTGTACCATGGCTATATATACGGTAAGTACCAGTACAGAGTCGATGTGTACCATGTCTATATATACGGTAAGTACCAGTACAGAGTCGATGTGTACCATGGCTATATATACGGTAAGTACCAGTACAGAGTCGATGTGTACCATGTCTATATATACGGTAAGTACCAGTACAGAGTCGATGTGTACCATGGCTATATATACGGTAAGTACCAGTACAGAGTCGATGTGTACCATGACTATATATACGGTAAGTACCAGTACAGAGTCGATGTGTACCATGTCTATATATACGGTAAGTACCAGTACATAGTCGATGTGTACCATGACTATATATACGGTAAGTACCAGTACAGAGTCGATGTGTACCATGGCTATATATACGGTAAGTACCAGTACAGAGTCGATGTGTACCATGACTATATATACGGTAAGTACCAGTACAGAGTCGATGTGTACCATGGCTATATATACGGTAAGTACCAGTACAGAGTCGATGTGTACCATGGCTATATATACGGTAAGTACCAGTACAGAGTCGATGTGTACCATGGCTATATATACGGTAAGTACCAGTACAGAGTCGATGTGTACCATGGCTATATATACGGTAAGTACCAGTACAGAGTCGATGTGTACCATGGCTATATATACGGTAAGTACCAGTACAGAGTCGATGTGTACCATGGCTATATATACGGTAAGTACCAGTACAGAGTCGATGTGTACCATGACTATATATACGGTAAGTACCAGTACAGAGTCGATGTGTACCATGGCTATATATACGGTAAGTACAAGTACAGAGTCGATGTGTACCATGGCTATATATACGGTAAGTACCAGTACAGAGTCGATGTGTACCATGTCTACATATACGGTAAGTACCAGTACAGAGTCGATGTGTACCATGACTATATATACGGTAAGTACCAGTACAGAGTCGATGTGTACCATGACTATATATACGGTAAGTACCAGTACAGAGTCGATGTGTACCATGGCTATATATACGGTAAGTACCAGTACAGAGTCGATGTGTAGGAGTACCATGACTATATATACGGTAAGTACCAGAACAGAGTCGATGTGTACCATGGCTATATATACGGTAAGTACCAGAACAGAGTCGATGTGTACCATGGCTATATATACGGTAAGTACCAGTACAGAGTCGATGTGTAGGAGTACCATGTCTATATACGGTAAGTACCAGTACAGAGTCGATGTGTACCATGGCTATATATACGGTAAGTACCAGTACAGAGTCGATGTGTACCATGACTATATATACGGTAAGTACCAGTACAGAGTCGATGTGTACCATGGCTATATATACGGTAAGTACCAGTACAGAGTCGATGTGTACCATGACTATATATACGGTAAGTACCAGTACAGAGTCGATGTGTACCATGACTATATATACGGTAAGTACCAGTACAGAGTCGATGTGTACCATGGCTATATATACGGTAAGTACCAGTACAGAGTCGATGTGTAGGAGTACCATGACTATATATACGGTAAGTACCAGAACAGAGTCGATGTGTACCATGGCTATATATACGGTAAGTACCAGAACAGAGTCGATGTGTACCATGGCTATATATACTGTAAGTACCAGTACAGAGTCGATGTGTAGGAGTACCATGTCTATATATACGGTAAGTACCAGTACAGAGTCGATGTGTACCATGGCTATATATACGGTAAGTACCAGTACAGAGTCGATGTGTACCATGACTATATATACGGTAAGTACCAGTACAGAGTCGATGTGTACCATGGCTATATATACGGTAAGTACCAGTACAGAGTCGATGTGTACCATGACTATATATACGGTAAGTACCAGTACAGAGTCGATGTGTACCATGACTATATATACGGTAAGTACCAGTACAGAGTCGATGTGTACCATGTCTATATATACGGTAAGTACCAGTACAGAGTCGATGTGTACCATGGCTATATATACGGTAAGTACCAGTACAGAGTCGCTGTGTACCATGGCTATATATACGGTAAGTACCAGTACAGAGTCGATGTGTACCATGGCTATATATACGGTAAGTACCAGTACAGAGTCGATGTGTAACATGGCTATATATACGGTAAGTACCAGTACAGAGTCGATGTGTAGGAGTACCATGACTATATATACGGTAAGTACCAGAACAGAGTCGATGTGTACCATGGCTATATATACGGTAAGTACCAGTACAGAGTCGAAGTGTACCATGACTATATATACGGTAAGTACCAGTACAGAGTCGATGTGTACCATGGCTATATATACGGTAAGTACCAGTACAGAGTCGATGTGTAGGAGTACCATGACTATATATACGGTAAGTACCAGAACAGAGTCGATGTGTACCATGGCTATATATACGGTAAGTACCAGAACAGAGTCGATGTGTACCATGGCTATATATACGGTAAGTACCAGTACAGAGTCGATGTGTAGGAGTACCATGTCTATATATACGGTAAGTACCAGTACAGAGTCGATGTGTACCATGACTATATATACGGTAAGTACCAGTACAGAGTCGATGTGTACCATGGCTATATATACGGTAAGTACCAGTACAGAGTCGATGTGTACCATGACTATATATACGGTAAGTACCAGTACAGAGTCGATGTGTACCATGGCTATATATACGGTAAGTACCAGTACAGAGTCGATGTGTACCATGGCTATATATACGGTAAGTACCAGTACAGAGTCGATGTGTAGGAGTACCATGACTATATATACGGTAAGTACCAGTACAGAGTCGATGTGTACCATGGCTATATATACGGTAAGTACCAGTACAGAGTCGCTGTGTACCATGACTATATATACGGTAAGTACCAGTACAGAGTCGATGTGTACCATGACTATATATACGGTAAGTACCAGTACAGAGTCGATGTGTAACATGGCTATATATACGGTAAGTACCAGTACAGAGTCGATGTGTACCATGACTATATATACGGTAAGTACCAGTACAGAGTCGATGTGTACCATGTCTATATATACGGTAAGTACCAGTACATAGTCGATGTGTACCATGACTATATATACGGTAAGTACCAGTACAGAGTCGATGTGTACCATGGCTATATATACGGTAAGTACCAGTACAGAGTCGATGTGTACCATGGCTATATATACGGTAAGTACCAGTACAGAGTCGATGTGTACCATGTCTATATATACGGTAAGTACCAGTACAGAGTCGATGTGTACCATGGCTATATATACGGTAAGTACCAGTACAGAGTCGATGTGTACCATGGCTATATATACGGTACGTACCAGTACAGAGTCGATGTGTACCATGGCTATATATACGGTAAGTACCAGTACAGAGTCGATGTGTACCATGTCTATATATACGGTAAGTACCAGTACAGAGTCGATGTGTACCATGACTATATATATACGGTAAGTACCAGTACAGAGTCGATGTGTACCATGGCTATATATACGGTAAGTACCAGTACAGAGTCGATGTGTACCATGGCTATATATACGGTAAGTACCAGTACAGAGTCGATGTGTACCATGACTATATATACGGTAAGTACCAGTACAGAGTCGATGTGTACCATGGCTATATATACGGTAAGTACCAGTACAGAGTCGATGTGTACCATGACTATATATACGGTAAGTACCAGTACAGAGTCGATGTGTACCATGACTATATATACGGTAAGTACCAGTACAGAGTCGATGTGTACCATGTCTATATATACGGTAAGTACCAGTACAGAGTCGATGTGTACCATGGCTATATATACGGTAAGTACCAGTACAGAGTCGCTGTGTACCATGACTATATATACGGTAAGTACCAGTACAGAGTCGATGTGTACCATGGCTATATATACGGTAAGTACCAGTACAGAGTCGATGTGTAACATGGCTATATATACGGTAAGTACCAGTACAGAGTCGATGTGTAGGAGTACCATGACTATATATACGGTAAGTACCAGAACAGAGTCGATGTGTACCATGGCTATATATACGGTAAGTACCAGTACAGAGTCGATGTGTACCATGTCTATATATACGGTAAGTACCAGTACAGAGTCGATGTGTACCATGACTATATATACGGTAAGTACCAGTACAGAGTCGATGTGTACCATGACTATATATACGGTAAGTACCAGTACAGAGTCGATGTGTACCATGGCTATATATACGGTAAGTACCAGTACAGAGTCGATGTGTAGGAGTACCATGACTATATATACGGTAAGTACCAGAACAGAGTCGATGTGTACCATGGCTATATATACGGTAAGTACCAGAACAGAGTCGATGTGTACCATGGCTATATATACGGTAAGTACCAGTACAGAGTCGATGTGTAGGAGTACCATGTCTATATATACGGTAAGTACCAGTACAGAGTCGATGTGTACCATGACTATATATACGGTAAGTACCAGTACAGAGTCGATGTGTACCATGGCTATATATACGGTAAGTACCAGTACAGAGTCGATGTGTACCATGACTATATATACGGTAAGTACCAGTACAGAGTCGATGTGTACCATGGCTATATATACGGTAAGTACCAGTACAGAGTCGATGTGTAGGAGTACCATGACTATATATACGGTAAGTACCAGTACAGAGTCGATGTGTACCATGGCTATATATACGGTAAGTACCAGTACAGAGTCGCTGTGTACCATGACTATATATACGGTAAGTACCAGTACAGAGTCGATGTGTACCATGACTATATATACGGTAAGTACCAGTACAGAGTCGATGTGTAACATGGCTATATATACGGTAAGTACCAGTACAGAGTCGATGTGTACCATGACTATATATACGGTAAGTACCAGTACAGAGTCGATGTGTACCATGTCTATATATACGGTAAGTACCAGTACATAGTCGATGTGTACCATGACTATATATACGGTAAGTACCAGTACAGAGTCGATGTGTACCATGGCTATATATACGGTAAGTACCAGTACAGAGTCGATGTGTACCATGGCTATATATACGGTAAGTACCAGTACAGAGTCGATGTGTACCATGGCTATATATACGGTAAGTACCAGTACAGAGTCGATGTGTACCATGTCTATATATACGGTAAGTACCAGTACAGAGTCGATGTGTACCATGGCTATATATACGGTAAGTACCAGTACAGAGTCGCTGTGTACCATGACTATATATACGGTAAGTACCAGTACAGAGTCGATGTGTACCATGGCTATATATACGGTAAGTACCAGTACAGAGTCGATGTGTAACATGGCTATATATACGGTAAGTACCAGTACAGAGTCGATGTGTAGGAGTACCATGACTATATATACGGTAAGTACCAGAACAGAGTCGATGTGTACCATGGCTATATATACGGTAAGTACCAGTACAGAGTCGATGTGTACCATGTCTATATATACGGTAAGTACCAGTACAGAGTCGATGTGTACCATGACTATATATACGGTAAGTACCAGTACAGAGTCGATGTGTACCATGACTATATATACGGTAAGTACCAGTACAGAGTCGATGTGTACCATGGCTATATATACGGTAAGTACCAGTACAGAGTCGATGTGTAGGAGTACCATGACTATATATACGGTAATTACCAGAACAGAGTCGATGTGTACCATGGCTATATATACGGTAAGTACCAGAACAGAGTCGATGTGTACCATGGCTATATATACGGTAAGTACCAGTACAGAGTCGATGTGTAGGAGTACCATGTCTATATATACGGTAAGTACCAGTACAGAGTCGATGTGTACCATGACTATATATACGGTAAGTACCAGTACAGAGTCGATGTGTACCATGGCTATATATACGGTAAGTACCAGTACAGAGTCGATGTGTACCATGACTATATATACGGTAAGTACCAGTACAGAGTCGATGTGTACCATGGCTATATATACGGTAAGTACCAGTACAGAGTCGATGTGTACCATGGCTATATATACGGTAAGTACCAGTACAGAGTCGATGTGTAGGAGTACCATGACTATATATACGGTAAGTACCAGTACAGAGTCGATGTGTACCATGGCTATATATACGGTAAGTACCAGTACAGAGTCGCTGTGTACCATGACTATATATACGGTAAGTACCAGTACAGAGTCGATGTGTACCATGACTATATATACGGTAAGTACCAGTACAGAGTCGATGTGTAACATGGCTATATATACGGTAAGTACCAGTACAGAGTCGATGTGTACCATGACTATATATACGGTAAGTACCAGTACAGAGTCGATGTGTACCATGTCTATATATACGGTAAGTACCAGTACATAGTCGATGTGTACCATGACTATATATACGGTAAGTACCAGTACAGAGTCGATGTGTACCATGGCTATATATACGGTAAGTACCAGTACAGAGTCGATGTGTACCATGGCTATATATACGGTAAGTACCAGTACAGAGTCGATGTGTACCATGTCTATATATACGGTAAGTACCAGTACAGAGTCGATGTGTACCATGGCTATATATACGGTAAGTACCAGTACAGAGTCGATGTGTACCATGTCTATATATACGGTAAGTACCAGTACAGAGTCGATGTGTACCATGGCTATATATACGGTAAGTACCAGTACAGAGTCGATGTGTACCATGGCTATATATACGGTAAGTACCAGTACAGAGTCGATGTGTACCATGTCTATATATACGGTAAGTACCAGTACAGAGTCGATGTGTACCATGGCTATATATACGGTAAGTACCAGTACAGAGTCGATGTGTACCATGTCTATATATACGGTAAGTACCAGTACAGAGTCGATGTGTACCATGGCTATATATACGGTAAGTACCAGTACAGAGTCGATGTGTACCATGACTATATATACGGTAAGTACCAGTACAGAGTCGATGTGTACCATGTCTATATATACGGTAAGTACCAGTACAGAGTCGATGTGTACCATGTCTATATATACGGTAAGTACCAGTACAGAGTCGATGTGTACCATGTCTATATATACGGTAAGTACCAGTACAGAGTCGATGTGTACCATGGCTATATATACGGTAAGTACCAGTACAGAGTCGATGTGTACCATGACTATATATACGGTAAGTACCAGTACAGAGTCGATGTGTACCATGTCTATATATACGGTAAGTACCAGTACAGAGTCGATGTGTACCATGTCTATATATACGGTAAGTACCAGTACAGAGTCGATGTGTACCATGTCTATATATACGGTAAGTACCAGTACAGAGTCGATGTGTACCATGACTATATATACGGTAAGTACCAGTACAGAGTCGATGTGTACCATGACTATATATACGGTAAGTACCAGTACAGAGTCGATGTGTACCATGGCTATATATACGGTAAGTACCAGTACAGAGTCGATGTGTAGGAGTACCATGACTATATATACGGTAAGTACCAGAACAGAGTCGATGTGTACCATGGCTATATATACGGTAAGTACCAGAACAGAGTCGATGTGTACCATGGCTATATATACGGTAAGTACCAGTACAGAGTCGATGTGTAGGAGTACCATGTCTATATATACGGTAAGTACCAGTACAGAGTCGATGTGTACCATGACTATATATACGGTAAGTACCAGTACAGAGTCGATGTGTACCATGGCTATATATACGGTAAGTACCAGTACAGAGTCGATGTGTACCATGACTATATATACGGTAAGTACCAGTACAGAGTCGATGTGTACCATGGCTATATATACGGTAAGTACCAGTACAGAGTCGATGTGTACCATGGCTATATATACGGTAAGTACCAGTACAGAGTCGATGTGTAGGAGTACCATGACTATATATACGGTAAGTACCAGTACAGAGTCGATGTGTACCATGGCTATATATACGGTAAGTACCAGTACAGAGTCGCTGTGTACCATGACTATATATACGGTAAGTACCAGTACAGAGTCGATGTGTACCATGACTATATATACGGTAAGTACCAGTACAGAGTCGATGTGTAACATGGCTATATATACGGTAAGTACCAGTACAGAGTCGATGTGTACCATGACTATATATACGGTAAGTACCAGTACAGAGTCGATGTGTACCATGTCTATATATACGGTAAGTACCAGTACATAGTCGATGTGTACCATGACTATATATACGGTAAGTACCAGTACAGAGTCGATGTGTACCATGGCTATATATACGGTAAGTACCAGTACAGAGTCGATGTGTACCATGGCTATATATACGGTAAGTACCAGTACAGAGTCGATGTGTACCATGTCTATATATACGGTAAGTACCAGTACAGAGTCGATGTGTACCATGGCTATATATACGGTAAGTACCAGTACAGAGTCGATGTGTACCATGTCTATATATACGGTAAGTACCAGTACAGAGTCGATGTGTACCATGGCTATATATACGGTAAGTACCAGTACAGAGTCGATGTGTACCATGGCTATATATACGGTAAGTACCAGTACAGAGTCGATGTGTACCATGTCTATATATACGGTAAGTACCAGTACAGAGTCGATGTGTACCATGGCTATATATACGGTAAGTACCAGTACAGAGTCGATGTGTACCATGTCTATATATACGGTAAGTACCAGTACAGAGTCGATGTGTACCATGGCTATATATACGGTAAGTACCAGTACAGAGTCGATGTGTACCATGACTATATATACGGTAAGTACCAGTACAGAGTCGATGTGTACCATGTCTATATATACGGTAAGTACCAGTACATAGTCGATGTGTACCATGACTATATATACGGTAAGTACCAGTACAGAGTCGATGTGTACCATGGCTATATATACGGTAAGTACCAGTACAGAGTCGATGTGTACCATGACTATATATACGGTAAGTACCAGTACAGAGTCGATGTGTACCATGTCTATATATACGGTAAGTACCAGTACAGAGTCGATGTGTACCATGTCTATATATACGGTAAGTACCAGTACAGAGTCGATGTGTACCATGGCTATATATATACGGTAAGTACCAGTACAGAGTCGATGTGTACCATGGCTATATATACGGTAAGTACCAGTACAGAGTCGATGTGTACCATGGCTATATATACGGTAAGTACCAGTACAGAGTCGATGTGTACCATGACTATATATACGGTAAGTACCAGTACAGAGTCGATGTGTACCATGGCTATATATACGGTAAGTACCAGTACAGAGTCGATGTGTACCATGGCTATATATACGGTAAGTACCAGTACAGAGTCGATGTGTACCATGGCTATATATACGGTAAGTACCAGTACAGAGTCGATGTGTACCATGGCTATATATACGGTAAGTACCAGTACAGAGTCAATGTGTACCATGGCTATATATACGGTAAGTACCAGTACAGAGTCGATGTGTACCATGTCTATATATACGGTAAGTACCAGTACAGAGTCGATGTGTACCATGGCTATATATACGGTAAGTACCAGTACAGAGTCGATGTGTACCATGGCTATATATACGGTAAGTACCAGTACAGAGTCGATGTGTACCATGGCTATATATACGGTAAGTACCAGTACAGAGTCGATGTGTACCATGGCTATATATACGGTAAGTACCAGTACAGAGTCGATGTGTACCATGGCTATATATACGGTAAGTACCAGTACAGAGTCGATGTGTACCATGGCTATATATACGGTAAGTACCAGTACAGAGTCGATGTGTACCATGACTATATATACGGTAAGTACCAGTACAGAGTCGATGTGTACCATGGCTATATATACGGTAAGTACCAGTACAGAGTCGATGTGTACCATGGCTATATATACGGTAAGTACCAGTACAGAGTCGATGTGTACCATGACTATATATACGGTAAGTACCAGTACAGAGTCGATGTGTAGGAGTACCATGGCTATATATACGGTAAGTACCAGTACAGAGTCGATGTGTACCATGGCTATATATACGGTAAGTACCAGTACAGAGTCGATGTGTAGGAGTACCATGGCTATATATACGGTAAGTACCAGTACAGAGTCGATGTGTACCATGGCTATATATACGGTAAGTACCAGTACAGAGTCGATGTGTACCATGGCTATATATACGGTAAGTACCAGTACAGAGTCGATGTGTACCATGTCTATATATACGGTAAGTACCAGTACAGAGTCGATGTGTACCATGGCTATATATACGGTAAGTACCAGTACAGAGTCGATGTGTACCATGGCTATATATACGGTAAGTACCAGTACAGAGTCGATGTGTAGGAGTACCAGGTAATTAAGGTAGCTATGTAGATGTATGTGAGGCAGCTATGTAGGTGTATAGTAGGTAGGGGTAAAGTGACAAGGCAACAGGATAGATAATAGAAAGTAGTAGCAAGGTGAGTGTGTGTCTGTGTGTGTGTGTGTGTGTGTGTGTGTGTGTGTGTGTGTGTGTGTGTGTGTGTGTGTGTGTGTGTGTGTGTGTGTGTGTGTGTGTGTGTGTGTGTTGGGGTGTGTGTGTGTGTGTCTGTGTGTGTGTGTGTGTGTGTTGGGGTGTGTGTGTGTGTGTGTGTGTGTGTGTTGGGGTGTGTGTGTGTGTGTGTGTGTGTGTGTGTTGGGGTGTGTGTTTGTGTGTGTGTGTGCGTTTGTGTGTTGGGGTGTCAGTGTACAGTATCTCAAAGGCTCCAATTCATACTCCACCTTTTTTTTCCCGTATAAATGTTCTCCCTTTGATGAATGTCCATTCCTTTTGTTGCCTACTAGGTTTTCATGTCAACCCATTTCCACAGACACAATATCTAACTTCAACATGCGTGGGGAATGGAGGTTGTTTGTAGACGGTGATACAGGAAACATAATAGATTGTTGGGGGGGGGGGGGGGGGGGGGGTCAATACATTTAAATATAAATTAATTGTAACCTGAAGTTAATTGAAAGGTATTGAAATAATTTGGTCAGATATGTAGCTGTGAAATTGGGAGGCCGAAATCACGGTCATGTGCTTTCCGGAAATCCATACGTCCCAGCTGTCCCGCTAGTACACTTCATTAATTAACTTTGTATTGATCATAGACATTTCTTATGGAGACCCACCCTGCCCATTCAACACACTGTTGTTTCACACGTCACACAGATTATTCATGTTGTTGTTTACACTGTTGTTGTTAACGTTGTTATTTCACACATCTGACTCTTACAGTGTTGTTTACATTGCTGTTTACAGTGTTGTTTACAATGTTGTTTACCATGTTGTTTGCAGTGTTGTTTACAGTGTTGTTTACATTGCTGTTTACAGTGTTGTTTACAATGTTGTTTACAGGGATATACTGTGTCGTAATGGAAATATATTCAAAGAATTCTCTGGGGTACTTTCAAAATCCATGAAACCGTTGTAGTTTCCGTTCTCTTAATTCACGTTGTGACTGTGAAAAGAATCCCTGAAAACTAGGGGAGTTAATAAATCCTACTTTCCTTCAAGTGATGGCCTGAGGTAAAGGAGACCTGACACGAGGCAGCTGTTCTTCTGTTCTGGCCTGATGTCATATGCATCATGCTGCAAGCCAAGCAAGCCTGCGGGCCTCCATCAGGACCGGTGGTAGTCTTAGGAGAAGCCCGTTTTGTACTATATACTGGGGCCTGTGGAAGTCTTAGGAGAGGAGGAATGCAACATACACCTCTCCTGCTTACCCCTCTCCTAACTACCCCTCTCCTGCCTACCCCTCTCCTAACTACCCCTCTCCTGCCTACCCCTCTCCTGCCTACCCCTCTCCTAACTACCCCTCTCCTAACTACCCCTCTCCTGACTACCCCTCTCCTGACTACCTCCTCTCCTAACTACCTCCTCTCCTAACTACCCCTCTCCTGACTACCCCTCTCCTGACTACCTCCTCTCCTAACTACCCCTCTCCTGACTACCCCTCTCCTGACTACCTCTCTCCTAACTACCCCTCTCCTAACTACCCCTCTCCTGACTACCTCTCTCCTGACTACCTCTCTCCTAACTACCTCCTCTCCTGACTACCTCCTCTCCTAACTACCTCCTCTCCTAACTACCCCTCTCCTGACTACCTCTCTCCTAACTACCCCTCTCCTAACTACCTCCTCTCCTAACTACCCCTCTCCTAACTACCCCTCTCCTGACTACCTCTCTCCTAACTACCCCTCTCCTAACTACCTCCTCTCCTAACTACCCCTCTCCTAACTACCCCTCTCCTGACTACCTCTCTCCTGACTACCTCTCTCCTAACTACCCCTCTCCTGACTACCTCTCTCCTAACTACCCCTCTCCTAACTACCCCTCTCCTGACTACCTCTCTCCTGACTACCTCTCTCCTAACTACCTCCTCTCCTGACTACCTCCTCTCCTAACTACCTCATCTCCTAACTACCCCTCTCCTGACTACCTCTCTCCTAACTACCCCTCTCCTAACTACCTCCTCTCCTAACTACCCCTCTCCTGACTACCCCTCTCCTAACTACCTCCTCTCCTAACTACCCCTCTCCTAACTACCCCTCTCCTGACTACCTCTCTCCTGACTACCTCTCTCCTAACTACCCCTCTCCTAACTGCCTCCTCTCCTAACTACCCCTCGCCTGACTACCTCCTCTCCTAACTACCCCTCTCCTAACTACCTCCTCTCCTAACTACCCCTCTCCTAACTACCCCTCTCCTAACTACCCCTCTCCTGACTACCCCTCTCCTAACTACCCCTCTCCTGACTACCCCTCTCCTGACTACCCCTCTCCTGACTACCCCTCTCCTAACTACCCCTCTCCTGACTACCCCTCTCCTAACTACCTCCTCTCCTGACTACCTCCTCTCCTAACTACCTCCTCTCCTAACTACCCCTCTCCTGACTACCCCTCTCCTAACTACCCCTCTCCTGACTACCTCCTCTCCTAACTACCCCTCTCCTGACTACCCCTCTCCTGACTACCTCTCTCCTGACTACCCCTCTCCTAACTACCTCTCTCCTGACTACCTCTCTCCTGACTACCTCTCTCCTAACTACCTCCTCTCCTGACTACCTCCTCTCCTAACTACCTCCTCTCCTAACTACCCCTCTCCTGACTACCTCTCTCCTAACTACCCCTCTCCTAACTACCTCCTCTCCTAACTACCCCTCTCCTGACTACCTCTCTCCTAACTACCCCTCTCCTAACTACCTCCTCTCCTGACTACCTCTCTCCTAACTACCCCTCTCCTGACTACCCCTCTCCTAACTACCCCTCTCCTGACTACCCCTCTCCTGACTACCTCCTCTCCTAACTACCTCCTCTCCTAACTACCCCTCTCCTGACTACCCCTCTCCTGACTACCTCCTCTCTTAACTACCTCCTCTCCTGACTACCTCCTCTCCTAACTACCTCCTCTCCTAACTACCCCTCTCCTGACTACCTCCTCTCCTAAC